>NC_141027.1:1030000-1065000 GCF_052040795.2 Danio rerio | reverse complement strand
GCCGGATTCAGCGCTCCTTTAATTCAGCTATTTAGTTAAAACGCTCAACGTAACTCCAATATTGCAGCTTCATTTATTAAAGGGAATGCATTACTTTACTCGTTACTTAATAGAGTCACATTATTAGGTAACTTGCGTTGGTTGTAATGCGTCTCCCCAACGCTGCCTATAGGACTAATAATAGACCATTTATAAACGTCGGACTCTGTATTATGTGTTCTCCTCCAATTCCATCGTCAGTCATAAACCGTGAGTGTGTCAGCGTCTTCTGATGATGCTTCAGTGTGTGCTGCAGTGTGTGTTAAATCTGTGTCTGTGTGTATTCAGAGGCCGTAAGCCGGGATCGGGCCGTAAGAACGGCGGCGCTGGAGCGAAGGGGAAAGACAAGAAGCTCTCAGGAACCGAATCAGAGCAGGAGGTACAGCAGCGCTCACTAATCACACTACAGATCCCACAATGCACTGGGGGAACACACAGGGGTTGCCAGGTTTGCAAAGCAGTACTAGCCCAAAAACAAGCCCAGTACGCATACTCCAAATCCGCCATTCCCCTGGGTAAAAAACATCACATCCAAACTAAAAGTGTGTTTTGACAAAAGATATGAATATTAAAAGAATAATGCCTGTATACTGTCTACATTATAATTATATGGTTTAATTAATATTTATTTATAATTATAAAACGCTTTACTCAGCAAGATTAGGCTACATGTTTCTGTGGAGGAACATTGTTGAGTCCACTGTAAATGTCTTTAGTGCAGTCCAGCGCTCAGGATGGTGCGTCCAGCAGCTGAACACCCTTTCACTGCTGCTGCTGCGGCTACAGGCCGACATGCAGACTTCTGATCTGGCTAATTCAGCATGTTTTAGGTAGGATTGTTTCTTCATCTTCCACCTGACAGGAACCTCCATTTAACTTTCCTTGACGGCAGTTTCAGTGTAGCGAGTCGCCTCGTCACCTGTCAGCTTGCGGTGCTCGTTAGCGCTCTACCGTAATGCGCAGTGTATGAGCAACTGCCGAAATACCTTGAATGACAGGTTCCTTCTGAACAGGCCTGGCCGCAGTCAAAATTCCCTCGCTTTAACTTCTCCGTCATCTTTTTTCACCTTTGCAGGGATGGATTTTAACGTTGTAATAAAAGATTTAATTACTTACGAAATGCATCACATCCCTATTCTTTTACTGCGCAAGCCTGGCCCGGCCCGACCCGACCCGACCCCGTCTAAAATGATAGAAATTAAACCTGAACCCGTCGGGTTCATGCAAAGCTCTGATTTGGGATTTAGATGTAATGTCAGTAGAGCTATGTAAACATTGTAAACTAAGCTTGGTAGATTCAAATAATGTAGTGTAAAACACCGTGAAACATCAATATCTGTGCATTGTCCAATAATATAAAAGCGTATCAGATTCATAGACTTTTGGCCAGCGGAGAAATTAAAATGGTCGTGCTGAACTGAGTCTGGTTCTCTCAAGGTTTTTTCCTCACTCTCCTATTGGTGAAGTTTTTTTTCCCTCTCCGCTGTCGCCACTGGCTCACATGGTTCAGGATTGGTAGAGCTGCGCATCGATGAATTTGCTCTTCAGTGTTTGAACTCTCAGTAATGATTAAATCACACTGAACTGAGCTAAACTGAACTGAACTGAACTTAAACACTAAAACCTGAACCACACCGGCTGTTTCTCAATTCCAAGAACGCAGAGAACGGACTTGTGTTTTTGTGGAGAGCGGTCTTGCCAGGTGTCCTCGGAAGAACGAACTCAGGAGACCGCGAGGGCAGAGAACGCGTCCTTTGAGAAATGAGATGCTGCGTTCCTCCTGATGGTCACATGACCTTCACGTGTTTTTTTTAAATGGTAAATTATTTAAGCATTACAGCCTTCATACAACGATTTATTGTTTTCCCCTTTTCAAAATATATACTTTGCATAAAACATTTTAAATATATGTTGCACAATATAAATAAAACAGATTTTAATACGAATTTCAGCAAACAAACACCCTTAATGTGTTTATTCCTTTATTAAGATGTCCATGGTAATGTTTACCTTCACCGTTTCATTTAGGGAAACTCCTGAGGTAAATAGTTCATATCTCTGAACTTTAATAATAAATCTAGATAAAATGCAGCGCTTCTCACCTCCAGTCGCAATGACTTCTGGGACTTCCAGACCGAGTTCGGTGCTCAAGTCTGCATCGGTGCGTCCTCGATATCAAGAACACATCCGGGAAGTTTCACGCGTCCTCCGTACTTGTGGTCTTGAGTATTGGAACTGAACTTAGGCAGCTGATGATGATGTTGCACGAGGACGCAAGACCGCTGAAGAACACATATTGAGAAACAGCCACTGATCCAGTTACTATGACCATTTATGTGAAGCTGCTTTGACACAATCTACATTGTAAAAGCGCTATACAAATAAAGCTGAATTGAATGTATAGGTAATATAATGTATTTTATCTTTAAAAAAAAAAAAAGAAGAAGCTAAATTAAGCAAATAAAACGGGTAGCTCTACTGGGCAAAAAGCCTCTCAGACACTTCCAGAAGCTGTCATTCATTCATTCATTCTCACTATACTCAGGGTCTTGCTCTCTTGTTTATCCTCAGAGCATCCACGTGGGATAAAAGTCAGCATCATAACTCTGTCTTTCGGGAAACACAGTTGCTGTTTAATGCATGGTAAATCAGACTCATGTGAAGTAGCATCTCTGTGCAAAAGCACATTATGAATGCATGCTACACTCCCGCCTGCACACTGTTTCTTATAATGCTCAGAGTTTTGAGGTAAGAGACGTTTTCAGTTGCTATTCACTGACAGCCTCATCCAGCTCATCAAAATCAAAATGGAAAGCTGAATAAATCAGTCTCCTGATAAAGCCGGCGTATCAGCACGCTGCTACAGTGAACACATGATCCCATTCACGCCTTCTGATTGGTTTTCAGGATATATGGGCTTTTGCTGTCAAAGGCCAGCAGTGTTGAGTGGCTTTTTCCAGCAAATGAATGCGCTGACGCTGCCATTTGGATGATTTAAAGCAAGTCTATTGGTTGATGGTGTACTGCGAGCCTGAAGCACTCACTCGATGGCATTATCTCATGTTTATCGGCGTGCAAGACGTTTTGTGCACGAGCAGAGGCAATTGGCGCGCAAGCAAAGAGATTCGCATGCTCGTATTACATAAGTGCTCTCATGACATTTCTCCATTTGTCATTGCAATAACGCCACAGGTAGGAGGTGGATCTGTGTAAAAGGCCTGCCACCACAGCTGGAGAACATCCTAGAGGAAACACTGCGTATATATATGACACTGTGCGTGTCAACCAACTTTTAGTGTGTGCGTGTGTGCGTCTGGGATAAACTTTGAGTTAGTTGAGTGTGTTAATGAAGTGTGTGTGTGTGTGTCTGTCTGCAGTAAATATTGGGCTTGTTAAGTGTGTTGATGTAGCGTGTGTGATGGTTGCGTGTTAATGAGGTGTGTGTGATGGTTGCGTGTTAATGAGGTGTGTGTGATGGTTGCGTGTTAATGAGGTGTGTGTGATGGTTGCGTGTTAATGAGATGTGTGTGATGGTTGCGTGTTAATGAGATGTGTGTGATGGTTGCGTGTTAATGAGGTGTGTGTGTGATGATTGTGATGTTTTGTGTTCAGGATGATTCAGAGGACAGTGAGACAGAAGGAGAAGAGGATGAAGACGCATCCCGCACCAGCACACACACACAACCTGCGCCATACTACCACAGGTACAACACAGACAAATACACACAGACACACAACTTATGCTGCATCAACATAGATGCAACACGCACAGACACGCAACTTGCACCGTACTACTACAGTTACAGCACTAGAGGTGTAACGACCCACATAGCAACATTTCTCTGGCCCACACAATCAGGTTTTGCTTGGCCCACATGCCGCAGTGAATTACGGTACATGACTGGACCAAATCTGGCCTCCAGACAAGGGCCAAACACAAACCATATCTGGGCCAAGTCTCAGCCAAGTTAATAACTCATAACTGGGCCTGAACTGGGCCAGATAGGTTGGTGTGTCACGACAGCAATGAAATTGATAAACCCATGGAGTGATGCGCTTTAGGCACACTATGGGCACGCTTTTTCTCAAAGTGACCTGATTGGTAGAATTTTTTTTCTTTACTCAAAAATGATTTTAGTGTATTTTAAATGTGGGTCACGACTGGCCAAACTCACATGGCCCACTTATCACATTTTTAAATCTGGGCCAAATACTACGTTTTTCATCTGGCCCAAATCTTGTGTGCCGCCTTAAAAACGGTGCCACCTCTGCCAAACCCGGGCCATGTTTGGCCCACATGCTGTATGCCAGTGCCGGATGAATGCCTGCTGTGCCAGCTTTATACCAAATCTGGGCCAGAATTCTTTGCTACTAGGAGATATTACAAAATGAACTGAACTATTGCTATACACCAACTACGTACCGCGGTAGCTCTAATATATTAATATAGTAGAGCTGCACGATTCTGGCTAAAATGAGAATCGCAAATTTTATTTTATTTCTGCTTAAAATAAAGATCAGGATTTTCTCATGGTTCTGTAGATGTAAAATAAAGGTATGGTAAAAACAAGGATAAGGCACAACCTCGATAATAATGTTAAGTGTAGGTCTACTGGTTTCTATAAATAATTCTACTTATAATAATTCTGATGTTGAATTATTATGTTTGAGATTTATGCTTGCAATCTCTCATATTAGACTATTTTATTCACTGGTCAAATCAGACATTTGCCATTATCAGATTATATTCAACAATATATAGGCTAGAGTAGTTATACTGACACTGTAAACATTTATTTTCATGCACAACTGTGGGTTCGCTATGAAAGATAAAACATATCAAATGCTTGTCGTAATCATAACTCTACAATGCGATATGATCATTTAAATGAAGTGCACACTTTCAGTTTCATTCTGACTGCTAAGTGCTGTTCATACTTCGCGCGGCTCCCAAACGATCACTCTGTGCCACAAACTGAATATTATTTACAACTTTATTACCTGTTACTCGCAACACATGCAGGTTCTGTTCACTAAAGTAGACGCGTACGTGTCTATCATTAAGTAAAGCGCACGCGCGCCCTCTCTGTGATAACAGCTCACTGTCAGCAGCTCATGTTACGTGTGATTTCCCGATCGCGAAAACATCATTATATGAAGACAAAAAAGACATTTTTAGGTGAATTATACCTTATTAATACAGTATGTGACTCATTCCACATCATTTGGAGGTGTCAGTGTCACTGAGCAACGTGTGTGAAACAATGAAAAGACTCGCGCAGCCGCCTTTTCTTCTCTCCTGAACTTGAAAATATGATTGACAGAATCGTAGAAAGGCTGGATTAAGATCGTCTAGGGAGTCGAGTCGAGATTGTGATATTTAACGATTGATTGTGCAGCTCTAATATATATATATATTTGTGTTTGTCTGCTGATTAGCATAATGTACACTTTGCATGTGACAGATATTTACGGTGCATGTGTGTGCGTGCAAATTCGTGTGTGTGTGTGTGTGTGCGCGCGTTTAGTAATGTGTTGTCTATAATAACCTTGTGTCTCTCTGTCTCTCTCTGTCAGTGTGGGCATGTCGTCTCCGCAGGTCTCCTCTGTAACTCCTCCAGTGTCAGTGAGTCTCCTGCCGCCTGCAGTCGCTCCGCCAGCCGCCGAGGAGGAGGACGATGATGAAGACTACGACTCCTAGCCCCTCCCCTTCCTCATCCCCCTTCCTCTTCCTCTCCTGCTCCTCTGCTGGTGCTCTGCGGTGGACAGCAGCTCGGCGTCTCCAGCAGACCCTTTTTAAGTTTCTTTTAATCTTCTTTTATCGTCTCCTCTTCCTCTTGTTTTATCAGTGCTTTGTGTTTGGGATCGGACCCCAGGAGTGTGTTGGGCTGTAGGTTTTGCACGTCTTCTGTTCTCCGTCTGGGCATCACTCCGCTCGCCCTCCTCTTTATTTCAGCAGGAGAGATGCTGCTTCAGTTGGGTTTGTCTGGGAAATGCAGAGCTGTGGTTCTGCCGATTGCTTTGATCATGATGATGATGAAGATGATGAAGATGATGATCTGGTTTTTGTCCTTTTTAAGCTAGTTTTACAATTAAAGCTGGTCTCTTCAGTGTGTGTAGCGTCACACGGCACAGCACAGTGCTGCTCTTACTTAGATTGGTCTCATTTCCAGTCCAAACATCTGAACCTGCTGAAATCAGGAGGTGTTTTAGGACAGGTGCACCATGGTGTGGTGTGTTCAGACATACCGAGTCAAGCTGAGGGGAGTTTTAAGAGGAGGGGGAGCAGTATGATCCAGTGTTCATGTGGACACCAGATGATTGTGCTTCCCTCATGCTTGTTACTCTCCTCAGTCATGTCTGATATTGTTGACGCTTGCTGATTCCAGCATGTGTAGATGTTTGGACTGGACGTGAGGCTGAAGCTGCAGGTAGGACGGTGCGCTGTCTGCAGTGTGTCAGCGCTGCTCTTTTTAATTCCTCCTCTTTTATTTGGGCTGCAGACTCGCTTTGGTTTAGTCGTTTTAACGCGCTGGTCTCTCTCTGTGGTCTGTGAACATCCCTGTTTCTTTCTCTCCTTGTTGTTTTTTTTTTTATCCTTTTAGACTCTTTTAATGTTTGCTGTGAAGTGGAGAGCGAAGGTCTGTTCGCTTTTAACTTTTCTCCTCATTTTTTTGTATGAGTGAAATAAACTTTGAGGTTTCAGTACGCCACTCTCTCGCCCTGATTCTCTCCAGCGCAGACATCGTTCAGCCTGTGTGTGTGTGCGTGTGTGTGTGTGTGTGTGTGTGTGTGTGTGTGTGTGTGTGTGTGTGTGTGTGTGTGTGTGCGTGCACTTCATAATAAACTAGCCAATTCATAACAGAAACATGCTAGCAAACATGCTAATTCCTACTAAAACTAGCTAATTCATAACCGAAACATGCTAGTAAACATGCTAATTCCTACTAAAACAAGCTAATTCATAATAGTAACATGCTAGCAAACTAGCTAATTCATACTTGGAACACTAAAAAGATTATTTATATTAGAAACATGTTAGCCAACATGCTAATTCGTACTAAAAACAAGCTAATTCATTATAGAAACTTTAAAAAACGTTAATTTATACTAAAACTAGTTAATTCATAATAGAAACATGTTAACAACATGCCAATTCATAATAAAACTAGCCAATTCATACTAGAAAAATGTTAGCAAAATGCTAATCCATAATAAAACTAGATAATTTATACTAGAAACATGCTAGCAAACTCACTAATTTATAATAAAAACTAGCTAATTCATACTAGGTACACTAAAAAGGTCATTTATACTAGAAACATGCTAGCAACATGCTAATTCATACTAAAAACTAGCTAATTCATATTAGAAACATGTTAAGAACATGCCAATTCATAATTAAACTAGCCAATTCATACTAGAAAATGTTAGCAAAATGCTAATCCATAATAAAACTAGCTAATTCATACTAGAAACATGCTACCAAACTCACTAATTTATAATAAAAACTAGCTAATTCATACTAGAAACACTAAAAACATAATTCATACTAGAAACATGCTAGCAACATGCTAATTCGTACTAAAACTAGCTAATTCATAGAAACGTTAAAAAAAATCTTAATTTATACTAAAACTAGCTAATTCATAGTAGAAACATGCTAACAAACATGCCAATTCTTAGTAAAACTAGCTAATTCATAAACATGGTAGCAAAATGCTAATTCATAATAAAACTAGCTAATTCATAAACATGGTAGCAAAATGCTAATTCATAATAAATCTAGCCAATTCTTACTAGAAACATGCTAACAAACATGCCAATTCTTAGTAAAACTAGCTAATTCATAAACATGGTAGCAAAATGCTAATTCATAATAAAACTAGCTTAATCATACTAGAAATGTACTAACAAACACGCCAATTCATAATAAAACTAGCTAATTCATAAACATGGTAGCAAAATGCTAATTCATAATAAATCTAGCCAATTCTTACTAGAAACATGCTAACAAACATGCCAATTCATAATACAACTAGCTAATTCATAAACATGCTAATAAAACTAGCTAATTCATATTAGAAACACTAAAAAGATAATGTATTCTAGAAACATGCTAGCAACATGATAATTCCGACTAAAAACAAGCTAATTCATTATAGAAACATGTTAACAAACATGCCAATTCATAATAAAACTGGCCAATTCATAATAGTTACATGCTAGGAAACTTGATAATTCATGTTAAAACTAGCTTATCCATACTAGAAACACTAAAAAAAAAGATAATTTGTACTAGAAACATGCTAGCAACATGCTAATTTGAACTAAAAACTAGTTAATTTATAATAGAAACGTTATCAAACATGCTAATTTGTACTAAAACTAGCTAATTCATCATAGAAACATGCTAGCAAAATGCAAATTCATAATAAAGCTAGCTATTTTATACTAGAAACCCTAAAATGATAATTTATACTAACATGCTAGCAACATGATAATTCTGACTAAAGACTAGCTAATTCATAATAGAAACATGTTATCAAACATGTTAATTTATACTAAAGCTAGCTAATTCATAGAAGAAACATGCTAACAAACATGTCAATTCATAATAAAACTAGCTAATTCATACTAGAAACATACAAGTCAACATGCTAATTCATAATAAAAACTAGCTAATTCATAATACAAAACATGCTAATTGATACTGAAACATGCTAGCAAACATGTGAATGAAATGTACACTACAATTTAATCAAATGAAGTGCTAAGACGTCTAAATAGGAGCAATGATCTGTGTAAAGCTGAAGGTGTGAGGCTGAAGTGTTAATTTAACTCCACTGCTGAGATGCTTCAGATCTTTATATATTATATTTATATTTTACACTCAAACTTTGACCCATTCATGTGCTCTGAGCTGATCTGAGGCCTGACCTTTTATTCTATCATTTCTTGATAGGGAATTTGTGTGTGTGTGTGTGTGTGTGTGTGTGTGTGTGTTTGTCTGTGTGTGTGTGTGTGTGTGTGTGTGTCTCTGTGTCTGTGTGTGTGTGTCTGTCTGTGTGTGTCTGTGTGCGTTCTCCAGCAGCGGTCAGAAGCTCAGTTGACCAACACACTGTATAAACAACTGCATCCTTCCTGTAGAAATGATGACTCAGGCCTCTGTGTGTGTGTGAGAGAGAGAGAGAGAGAGAGAGAGAGAGAGAGAGAGAGAGAGTATGAGTGTGTACTTGTTTCTGTGTGAATATGAGTGTATTTATGTCTGTGAGAGAGACTGCAAGTGTGTGTGAGTGAATTAATGAACGTTGTGTGTGTGTGTGTGTGTGTGTTTATGTCTGTGAGAGTGTGTGTGTGTGCAAGTGTGTGAATGAATGAGAGAGTGTGTATGAGTCTGTTTTCTTGTGTGAGAGTGTGCGTGTGTATTTGTTTTGCTGTGTGTGTGTGTGTGTGTGTGTGTGTGTGTGTTTGAGTGTATCTTTGTTTCTGTGTGTGTGTATTTCACTGTGTGTTTTCTTAACACACACAGCTCCTTAAATATTATTAAGGTTATTCATCAGTTCTCTCAGGACAACACAACTATTATCTCAGAAACAACAACAAAGCAAAACACACACACACACACACACACACAAGTGTTTCCTCTTCTGCTGAATACTAACATGGTGGAGAATGCTGGGAGAGTTAAGGTAGAGTTGGCGTTGTATTGCTTCATTTTTGATCAGAGCTTGTGGCTCGCTCTCTCAGCACAGCATCAGCACTGTTTAATTGACTGAGAACAGTGGTGGACCTTGATGGTCATTGGCTGGACAATATGACTGCACTATTTAGGGTTTGTAAACAATACTTATCTGAGACCATATTAAAGAGCGTTGTGACTTGATTTATATGTAAAACAGCAAGACAGATTAATTAATGCTCCATTAATTGTTTCATCGCCGTCATCATGTGGATTTATGCACCTCTGCATTTACATATGCTGTTTTACTTTGAGAACAGTTCTCCTGTGATTAAGCGCTACTGACAGCGCGCCTGTTTCAGTATTCAGCTACCAACTTCAGTAAACAGTTCATTTTCATTTTGAACAGAGTTTCCAGTCATTATTGCTGCTACAAGGAAAAGACAGAGCCAGGAGAAAGTCCAAATGTGTGAATCAAAGCCAGCTTTACCGCATGGAAAAACACCTGAGGGGGCACTCATGCTGACAACACTGATGCACTGGATTTACTAAACTGTTTTGCACAACTTACCCTGAAAGATTAGAGTAAATGCAATGATTATTTTGTTCAGTGCATGCTGAACACCGGCGGATTTAACCATTAGGCAAGAGAAGCGGCCGCTTAGGGACCCAGGAAATCTGAGGGCCCCCAAATAATCAATTCATTTCATCTTTATGTGTATAGTGCTTTTACAATGTAGATTGTGTCAAAGCAGCTTCACATAGAGTATTATAGTGCATGTAAACAGTGTGGTTCAGTTCAGTGCGCTTTAATCTTCACTGCTGAGAGTCCAAACACTGAAGAGCAGATCCATCCATGCACAGCTCCACAAGACCCAAACCAAGGCAACAGCAGCGAGGAAAAAAAAACTTCACCAATGGGCAAAGGTGAAGGATAAAAAACCTTTGGAGAAACCAGGCTCAGTTGGGCACGACCATTCCTCCTCTGGCCAAACGTCTTGTGGAGCGCTGCAGTCTAGGCGCCGGAAGCTGGAGAACACTGGACGTCAGCGAAGACTCTGTACCTTGAGTCTCACAGGGATCAGTCTCACGCTCTCCACTCCTCCATGATCACCACAGCAGCTGCTCAGGATACGGCCTGGTCCAGGATTATGGAAACCGTGGGATCATCTTGTCGCTGGTTTTGGATCGCTTCAGTGGTGCTGCATGGTCTGAGGGCCTCAGGAAGATTATCCCCAGGTGGAAATAGAGAATAAAGAGAATATTTAGCAAATAAATACCTATAAGTATAAATTATACCAATAATAGATCTATAAGATCGTTTTCTGTCATATTCTCTATGATGAGGGTGTAAAAAATAAATGTTTAATGTTCATTACATCTGCGCAAATGTATAAAAAAAGTTTGACAAGATGCTGAACATGTTTTCATTCATATTATTTTCAGCTTAGTCCCTTTATTAATCAGGGGTCACCACAGTGGAATGAACTGCCAACTATTCCACAATATGTTTTACACAGTGGATGCCCTTCCAGCTGCAACCTATCACTGGGAAACATCCATACACACTCATACACTACGGACATAGCGTACCCAATTCCCCTATAGCGCATGTGTTTGGACTGTGGGGGAAACCGGAGCACCCGGAGGAAACCCACGCCAACACGAGGAGAGCATGCAAACTCCACACAGAAACACCAAATGACCCAGCCGAGACTCAAACCAGCAACCTTCTTGCTGTGAGGTGATCATGCTACCCACTGCACCACCACGTTGCCCTTTACATGTTGTTATTATTATTTTTGCATTAAGACAAATGTAGAAAAGGAGTGATGAGTGATATAAGAAAAACAAACTCAAAATAAATCAAATAAAAATACATTAAAAAGGTGCATTTCAGAACTTTGGGCCCCCCAGAACACTATATCTGCCCCTATATACGATTATAGAAAGTTAGCTAAACACTGAAAGAACTATTGAACTTTATTTACAAAATATAGCATGGTTGATTACAGAAATACTGAAGAAATGCATCAGCCTATCCGTAAACATAAAGCGCTGAGTCTGACATTCACACACACACACACACACACACACACACACGGTCGGAGTCAGCCAGTGGCCAGGAGAGGGAGGAGGAGAGTCGATCATCTGATTCTTTTCCTGTCCCACCCTCTACCGGACAGACGGGAAGAGTTCACGGTAAACGGGCTCTCGACACACCGACATTTACAGCGTTTCTGCGCGCACGGATCAACGTCACCAACGCGGAGGCACCAGAACGACGCGACGCGATCAAACTCCAGCGTCTTGAAAAGGCCCGCGACTCTTCCTGCCGCGCACACCCGCTCAACAGACGCCAAACTCCGGCAGAACTTCTCAAACTCCTGTAAGAGGATCTGCGGTGGTCGGTATCGACGGAGAAACGCGACGACGCGCCGTGATAGAGCGTGTCTTCCCGCCGCGTTGGAGCGCGTCTGTCCGCGCGTTGAGTTCGCTTTTCCTGCTATTCTTCTTCTGAGCGCTTCCTGCTCGGCCAGAAACCGCACTGCTAAAAATACTGGACCGCTGAGCTGACCTAACTCCGTTCACCTCCCGCTTCACCGTCTCCTCCAGCGCCCGGCAGTGCGGTAACCCAGCAGATCTGCGTGTTTACCATAATCACCAAACTTTTACTTTACAAATGGGGAATGCAGGAAGAAACGCTCCTCGGGTGACTTTTCGACGCTGAAGCAGAGCTCGGAGAGTTCCTTCACCGTCTTCAACTGTGTATTAGGGCTGTTCAGGGAGGATTTCAGATCCATCTAGCCGTGTTTTGAACTTTTAACTCTTATAAACAGAGTCCGCAGGAAGAAATCCTGTCCATCATTAAACCAGAGACTGGAGCTTGTATTCACTCCCCCCTGGTGTTTTCCTGTGTATTTTCTGCTCTTGATGGGAATGTGAGAGTAATCTTTACACTTGTTTTGAACTTTGCGACATTTCCAAATGGATTATACGGTAAGAAACGTGCCGTGGTGGAGTGTTGATCATTAAACCAGAGATTGGAGCGTCCCCTCACTCCATCCTGATATTGTTCTGTTTATTTTGGGAGTTTGAGATCTGTTTGCCCATTTGGAACTGTACACCTTTTTTAAACACCCCTCAGTTGGCTTTCTCTAATTGACTTGGACCTCAGAGCATCTCTTCAGGCCACCCCGATCATTCAGTGTGTGTGATTATGTTGTTTTTGGGAGTTTGAGATCTGGGAAGTCAGCAGATCCATTTCACACTCATTTTGAGCTTTACAACGTTTATAAATGGAGTATGCCGGAGTAAACCCTGCTCTGTTGACCATCCATAACTAAATTAGACCTCGGAGCATCCATTCCAGTGTCTTTGTGTGTATTTTTGGGAATTTGAGATTTATTCTGAACTGTATCATGTTTAAAAATGGAGCATGAATGAAGAAGCGTGTCTTAATCGACTACGTCACTGAATTGGACCTCGAAGGGTTCATTGGGACTGCATCACAATCTTTCGTGCCTTCTTACGATTGACAAGTGTTTGGGAATTTGAGATCCATCGCTTCGACACTTTACGACTTTTATAAATGGAATACGCAGAAAAAAACGTTCCTCGATTGACTTTACGTCAGTAAATTGTACTGAGCGTCCATTCAATCAATTCCATTCTCATTGTGTGTATCTGTGCTCCTTTTGGGAATTTGCGAATCATCGTTTATTCAGAACTTTACGGCATTTATAAATGGAGTACACAGGAAAAAACGCTGCTCGATTGACTTTACGCTACTAAATTCCACTTCTGAGCATCCATTCAATCAATTCCAATCTTATTGTGCGTATCTGTGCTCGTTTTGAACGTTACGACATTTATAAATGGAATACGCAAGACGAAACTAACCTTATTTGACCACCCCTAATGAAATTGTAGCTTAAAGTATCCTATAACACTTTTTCCAATCTTTGTGTGTGTGTGTTTAAGGAATTTAAGATCCAACTATACGTTGATTCCAAAGTTGACGACGTTTATAAATGGAGTACGCAGTAAAGAACACCCCTTGATTGAGTTGTGGTCAATAAATTGTACGTCGGAGCCTCCATTTGAATCATTCCAATCTTTTGTGTGTATTTTTGGGAAATTGGGATCTCCTTTTTGAGATCTGTCTATACGCTAGTTCTGAACTTGTACAATATTCGTAATTGATGTACTATGGAGGAAAAAACGTTCTTTAATTGATCGCCAATCACTGAGTTGTACCTCGGAGTGTCATTCCCACTCGTTTGCGCCTGTAGGGATTGACGTCTGATGGAGACGCATTCACCGATGATTGGGACGAACGGAGATTTGAGGGCGAGAGGGGTCGTGACGTCCCCATTTACGTATCCACGTTTATCCCACTTCGGTCTTGGATTGTAAGTCCAATGGAGCCGCTGAAGAATATCTTCTCCCGCGGGACGCTGTGGAAGAACCTGGACCAGCAGACTCAGAAGGGGAGTTTCAGCAATCCCGTGTGGACCGCTCTGTTCGATTATGAGGCCGCGGGGAAGGACGAACTCACCCTGAGGAAAGGAGACCTGGTGGAGGTTTTGTCGCTAGACTCGGAGATCTCCGGGGATGAGGGATGGTGGGCCGGGAAGGTCAACAACAAAGTGGGAATCTTTCCCTCCAACTATGTGTCCTTCAAACCAAGGTGATCATCGTTTACGTTTAGCATTTTACATATATTTTTATTTAGAGTAGGCATGGGCCGGTAAAGGATTCTGACGGTATGATAACCTTATACAGATATCACCGTATCTAATTCATTTGAACAGTTTTAAAACATTGACTTCCAAACCACGGTAAACCTTGGAACCACTTATCGTCCCATGCTTATATTCGATGCTATTTTTTTAAATTTGCTGTTCATTTCGCTTTAGTTTTAGTTCATTTTGTTATTGGTTTTATTAGTTTTGTTTAGATTTTTATTAATCGTGAATTTCTTAATTTTATTTCAGTTAACGAAAATGTATTTTGACCTATAGTTTTAGTTTACTAGTTAAACCTTCGCTCCAGACGAAGGTTATTATAGTTTTACATTTTAAATGAGTGTTTATTTTGATATTGTTTTTAAATTGGCTGTTCATTTTGTTCTTTTAGTTTTAAAATATTTTGTTCATTTAGTTTTAGTTTGACTTTAGTTTGAAATTTTTTTTTTTTTTTTACGAAAATGTTTTTTGTTTTTGTTTACTAAATATCTTCGCTCCAGACTAAGGTTATTAATAGTTTCAAATTAGTTTTTTTATTTGGTGCTATTTTAAATGGGTTTTGTTAGTTTTGTTTAGTTTTTCATTTAATGTGAATTTTAAAAATTTAATTTCAGTTAACGAAAATGTTTTTGACAATAGTTTTAGTTTACAAAATGCTATCACTACAGACGAAGGTAATTATAGTTTTATGTTTTAAATAGTTTAAAAGTTTTTATTTTGAAATTTACTGTTCATTTCGTTTAGTTTTAGTTTGATTCGTTAACTGCTTTGTTAGTTTTTAGTTTGGTTTTTCAGTGACTGTTTTGTTCAGTTTTTCATTTAGTGTGAAACTTTTGTTTTTCATTTGTTAAAGAAAATGTTTGTTTGACCATTAGTATTAGTTTTCATTCACTAAATAGTTCACTCCAGACTAAGGTTAGTATATTTTTATGTTTTAAATTGCTATTTATTTTGATACTATTTTTAAATTTGCTCTTTATTTTGGTTTAGTTTGTTTCAATAATTGTTTTGTTTGTTTTTAGTTTTGTTTAGTTTTTTGGGAATGTTGTTAGTTTTGTTTAGTTTTTCATTTATCGTGAATTTTTCATTTTATTTTAGTTAGTGAAAATGTTTTTTACTAAATAACTTTGCTCCACACTGAGATTATTATGGTTTCGTGTTCTTCATTCGTTTTTATTGTATTTTTTTTAAATTTAATTTGTTTCAATTTGAACAGTTTTTTTAGTTTTTATTTTAGTTGACTTATTAGTTTCGTTTAGTTTTTCATTTATCGGGAATTTATCTTATTTGCAAACGAAAACCATTTTTTGATCAATAGTTTTAGTTTTGATTTACTAAATATCTTCGCTACAGACTAATGTTATTAAAGTTTTGTTTTAAATTAGTTTTCATTTTGATGCTATTTTTAAATTTGCTGTTCATTTTGATTTAGTTTTATTTTGTTGTTTTTAGTTCAGTTGTTCTGTGACTGTTGTTTGGTTTGTTCATTTTTCATTTATTGTGATTGTGATTTATTTTTTTTTGTATTTCAGTTAACAAAAATTTCTTACCTATAGTTTTAGGCTGTGTCCGAAACCGCATACTTTCATACTATACAGTACACTAAAATAAGTATGCGAGTCGAGTAGTATGTCCGAATTTATTGAATTCAAAAATCAGTATGCGAGAAGTACCCGGATGACCTACTACTTCCTGAATTCTGAAGTGCACATACGATGCACGTTGCGCTATCACATGATGCCCTACGAGAGAATTTATAAATGTGAGTGAAGCGACGCAACTGGCGCAGATAGGTCACATGACCATGACAAAATGGCACATACATTCATACTGTATAGAACATACTTTTCCATAGGCCGAGTAGTAGGTTTAAATTCAAATGCAGTACCAACTGAGTGGTAGGAGGTTTCGGACACAGCCTTAGTTTTTATTTACTAAAATAAATTTGCACCAGAATAAGGTTGTTATAGTTTGCTGTTTTAGTTTACTAAACTACAGTTCATTTCAGGTTAGCCGCAGGTCAGATGAATGATTATGCTTAATAATTCATAATCTTTACTAATTATTAGTTTACGTTAGTTAGTTTTTCAGTGACTGTTTTGTTTTAGTTTTTAGTTTATTCAGAATTCTTACATTTTATTCCAGTTATTAACTATAATCATGAGCATTTGTCTGTAAAAGCGCCATCTACTGGTGCTCCTATATATACAGCCGTCTAGTTTTTATTTCGATGCTATTTTTAAAATTGTTTTCTTTTTTTTTATTTTAAAACTATTTCAAATTAGTTTTTTGACCAATAGTTTTATGGTTAGTTTACTAATTTCAAGCTGGTCTGGAGCCAGAGCCAGTGAATTACAGTTAGTGTTAGCTAGCTTTGTTTAGCTTTAGTTTTTCGTCTATTTTGCATGCCTACGTTTTATTTTAGTTTGTTAGTTGTAAAAGCGCCATCTACTGTTATTACTGTTATTTGTAACGTCAGTTAATGTATATATATATATATATATATATATATATATATATATATATATATATATATATATATATATATATATATATATATATATATATATATATATATATATATATATATATAATATATATATTTAATCTCCGCTCTCTCGTTCCGCAGTGGTTATGGCAAGTCCGGTGTGGTGGCCCCGCCGGTGGTCAGCGCTCTGGAGCCGCAGCCGGTGGAGTTCTGCGAGCTCAGCCTGCAGGAGGTGATCGGGGTCGGGGGTTTCGGGAAGGTTTACCGTGGGACCTGGCGAGGCGAGCTAGTGGCGGTGAAAGCAGCCCGTCAGGATCCAGACGAGGACATCAGCGTGACTGCGCAGAACGTCCAGAACGAAGCCCGCCTGTTCGCCATGCTGCAGCACCCCAACATCATCAGCCTGAAGGGCGTCTGTCTGCAGGAGCCCAACCTGTGTCTGATCATGGAGTACGCGTCCGGCGGGGCCCTGAGCCGAGCGCTGGCCGGCAGGAGGATCCCTCCACATGTGTTGGTCAACTGGGCCGTGCAGATCGCCAGAGGGATGCTGTACCTGCACAGCGAGGCCATCGTACCGGTCATACACCGAGACCTCAAGTCCAACAACAGTAAGTGCTGCATACGCATTTGAGTTGAGTCGAGTTTACTCCATCATCATCATCACTGCAGGATGGTGTCTGGTGTATCTGCACTATATACATCCCCACACACAAACACACAACACAGAGGCCACACACAGCTGACGTCAGGACTATTGTTTATAAATATTTCTCAGATGATGTTGAACAGATTCAGGAGTTGTTCACAGTATTTCCTCTAACATGTGTTCTTCTGGAGAAAGTCTGATTTGTTTAATTTGGGCTAGAATAAAAGCAGTTCTTAATAGTGTTAAAGTCATGTTAAGCTCAATATTATTAGCTCCTTCAGCAATATTAGTGTTGGATTGTCTCCAGAATAAACCACTGTTCTACAATGACTTGCCTAATTACCCTAACTTTACCCTAATTACCCTAGTGAAGCCTTTACATGTCACTTTAAGCTGTATAGAAGTGTCTTGAAGAATATCTAGCCTAATATTATTTACTGTCATCATGACGAAGAGGAAAGACATCAGTGATTAGAGATTTGTTATTAAGTGTATGGGAATGTGCTGAAAATAATAATTTAGTGGTTTTTCTATTTAATTTATTCATTTGTTTTTCAGTTTATTTATTCATATTAATATTATTCATCTCGTTAGCATTTGTTAAAATGCCATCATCTGATAGTTTGGTTTAATATGTTTGTGATTATAGTTACGTCCCGGCCAGTCTAGGGTTGATGTGAACAATATCAAGAGTGTCAATAAATAAATGAATTAAACTTAAATACTCAATTTAGGGTTTTTCCCAGCTCACAATGATCACAACGTTTATCAAGAAGTAACAAGCTTTATTATCTTCTTAGACAACAAAGACATTAGAAGCATCTCCTGGAAAGGGATTCCAGGCCAAAATAATAAACAAAAAGATATCTGACCTGCGGGGAAATATTAATAACTCACCTGCTCAAATAAAAAGTAGCCCAAATAAAATTACAGCAAGCTTCGCTTTCTCCCTCGCTGCCACAAACCAGGAGAAAACATTTAAAGTAAATGGCTATTCCAAGTGTGCCGCAAGCCTGCGTTTGAGTGAAGGTCTCGGCCGGTAGATCGCCCCCTGGGGGCTGGCTGCAGTACAAGTCATAAAGCCCTCCTCCTCCGTGTTAATGAAGGAGACTTGAGCCCAAATAAAAAAAATTAATTACACTTGCAATAAAATGTCCCGAAAGATGGTTCTGGTGGATTAAGGCACTGGTTATTGTGCTGAAATAGGTGCAGATCTTCATTTTTGTAAACAGTTTGTTTTTAGCAGTAATTTAATGCTGGGCGTGTCATCGTGATTGACAGCTGTGATTAACAGTTTCTCAAAGCAGCGCGTCTGAGCTTCGGCAGAAGACTGAAGTGTTATTATTCGATTTCTGTGTTATTTTACCATGACAAAATGAGTTCAGCCGTAAACTATAGTTTCTGACATACATGATCCTGGTGGAACACTGTTTATTCGCTAAGGTTAGGGCTTTTTTCGGGCTTTATTAGTTTGCTGATACACGCCTAACCACCCAGATAGCAAAACACAGTTCCGGCTAGATTCTCGCCTGCCGGAGACTTACCCCTCAGAGCTCAGACTGACTACCTCTGCTGGACCTACTCCGGATGCCTGGACTCACTGCCCGATTCCTGCCCGAGTCAATCGAGCCAGATGCGGTGGCCGAGCGAGCCGGCGCTGCCGCATGCGAGCCGGAATCAGCCCGCGACGCCGCGAGTAGGTTATGCGCTGCGGCCTGGAGCTGGCGCGATTGAATATATAAAACCCTCATATTTGTTAACGTTATTACATCCATTTGTGTTGATATGACAGCAAACGCATGCTGAGAAGTTCGGGGGGCGTGGTTGATTTTACATAAAGCGTTTGATTGGAAGCTCGACTCCGCTCATTATCGCGGCTCCTCCTCTGGCTCCATCAGACAATCCTTCTGCGCATGTCAAGGCTCCAATTTCAGCAGTCTTTTGCGACAGTTTGTTCCCGTCAAGCAGGCGTTTTGCCCTCAAGGCGTTCAATGGGAAAAAGGGCTGTCGCGTCGTCCATATTTTTTACAGTCATTGGGCTATTCCCAACCTACCGCTTCTATTTAAAACCAAAATAATACAGATATTTAATAAGTGAAAAGGCTCGGATCTAACGGAGAGCACTTTACAAAAGAATTAAACTGTCAGCTACAGAAATCAATCAATCACACCAGTAAGTCAACCAACAGTCTGGGGCAGGAGATAGGAAACGCTCGGAACAACAGCGGCGGCAACAATGACGACGACGACGGAGATTTGCAACCGTCACCGAGCAGAAAGATCCGTCCTTTGTTCCTCTCCTCCAGCTTATATACGCTCCCACTCGCAACACAGCTGCACTGCAATCAAGCGCAGCTCTAGAGAGAGAGAGAGAGACCTGCACCACATCAGCTCCAAATGATATATATATGAGCAATTCTGTGCAAATGTCAACCTTGCCATGAAAAAAAATTTAGTTTTTACCAAAATACAGAAACCATTTCTGGGTTTTTTGTGTAAGCAGTACTTTAAAAATACTCAAAAAGCATCTGTTCATGTTTTCAAACTATTCTATTTGATTTACTAAAGTAACACAAATGGTAATTTTACATGCGTCACATCCATAACAACACTTTTTCCTCAGAAATGTGAAAATATTAAATAAAATAAAACCAATAATTTTTGTTTTATAGAAAGCCGACTCTAATCCTTTTGATTAGCATTATTTCTTTTGGGGTTGTGCAGTTTAATTCACAGAATTTCTACAAAGTGTGTTGTATACTGTAAACTGGCAGACTTTTTTTGTCACATCCATAACGCATGCTTATTTTCCTCATTTAAAGTACAAAACACGTTTACTGATTGATATTTTTCTGCTCCCATAACTCTGTGGCTAGTTGCTCTAGAAAATATAATCAAATTTTTCAATATAATGTTAACATATACTTTCTCTGTCAATTTATGTGTTGAGTTTTTACTGCAAATGTCACATCCATAACGCTGGAATTGCTCATATATATAAAATGAATGAACAAATATTTAATACGTTCTATACCGTAACATTATTAATTGTTTAAACTATATTAAAAATATGGGTCCCACTTTATATTAAGTGTCCTTAACTACTATGTACTTGCATCAGAAAATAAATACAATGTGCTTACTGTGTTCATAATGTATTTGAGGACACTTGTGGTGCTCTTGAGTTGGGATAGGGGTTGGGTTATGGACAGGTTTGCTGGTATGGGTAGGTTTAAGGGTGGGTTAAGGTGTAAGGGATGGTCAACAGTGTATTTACAAATGTAAATACAGAAGTTAATTACAGATGTAATTACATACAGGTATTTATTTGAACATAAGTACACAATAAAGACATGTATTTACACAATAAGTACATCCTAACAAACTATTAATTCCTATGTAAGTACATATTAGTTAAGGCAACTTAATATAAAGTGGGACCGAAATATGCAATAAACATGTTGAAGAACAGCACTCGGGATTTTATATTTGGAAAAATACTTAAAATATCACAGGAGGCTAATAATATTCGCTTATTTCTCCGGGTTTAAATGTGTTTCTTCTTTATTACTAAGAGATCAGGGTTAATCTCAGTGCAACTGTTCTAGTGCTTTTTGGATAATTGAATGTAATATATCATTGCATATTGTGCATTTATTAAAACATGTTCTGTTCTCAGAGCAGGTGTTTTAATATCAAACGTTAAAAATCAAGCTTGCAGGGACAGAAAGTTTGTTTTGTTGAAACTAGTGAGTGTGAGTGTGAGTGAAATTAGATTTTACTTCTACTCTTGAAGGAGTTTTACTCTCTGAACTGTGTGTGGGTGTCGAACGAACATGAGGAATAAATAATACAATAATATAACACACACACACACACACACACACACACACACACACACACACACACAAAGTCCAGCATGTCTGTGTCCTCTTCTGCTCTTTGACCCCTGTGTGTGCGCGCGTTCTGATTATTATGAGTGTGTGTGCGCGCTTTCTGATTAGTGTGTGTGTGTGTGTGTGTGTGTGTGTGTGATTTTTCCCTTGGCGAGTGTGTGTGAGATGCCGCAGTGATCTCCTCTTCCTCCACAAACAGCTCTTTTAGAGGGGCAGTTCACACAGAAATGAAGATTAGCCCATGATCTCTTCATCCTCAGGAACTCTTCATCCTACACTCTCTGATACAAATCCTGTCATCACGCTCATCCTTTTCTGCACTAGCACTTTTGAACCATACTGCTGCTTATTCACACAGTAAAGGGATGATTGAGTGTCTTTAGGGTACTATGAGGTACACATTTATAGTTTTTCGGCTGTTAACATGCGCCTTTAACACATTAAACTGTCGCCCCCAGTTACAGACATGACAGTGACATGTTCAGTTTTAATGATTAGCGATCTTCAATGCTTTGGTGCAGAGTCTCATTTTTAAGAGGACTGATGTCGGATTGTAGCTGAAGTTAAATGAAGTTACAGCAAATGTACAGCACGTGTATATTGTATTATATTACATTAATTATGTACTTCACAAAACATGTTTTAGCCCAAATTTGACAGAAAATCTAAGGTAAATATCAGAAAAAATATATTCTAGATTTGTCTAGTTGATATCTCCAAAAAATGAGCTTTCAGCAGGGGCATTGCTAGACAAAGATAACTAATCACACTTTAAAAAAATAAATTACTCCTGATTAATCACATTTTAAAGACTTGTAATTTTGGCTATTCAAATGTAAAATTAATGTAAAAGCAAGATAAAAACAATTTAAATTCAAAATATAATTGTCTATTAGAATTTAGTTTAACTTGTAACACAGATTTCTTCATGTAAACAACAAACCCACAATAAACCATCAAGATCCTGCTTTACAGCCATATTTATTACAGAAATAAAAACACAGGCATGGTAATGACATTTAAATTTCAAAACAATCAATGCCAATGAAGAAAACATTGATTTCCAAGTTGGATTCTAAGTGGACTGCAAAAAAATGCCAAATATAGGTAGTGCAGTTATGGAAAATAATAATAAAGTATTGAATACAACTATTGTACTCGTTGTATTGCTGTGAGTTGAGAACATTAATTATAAAGTAGAAACAATTTTACTCAGTCCTCCTTTACATTCAGCCAGTTGCTAAAACAGTCCAGTCTGTGGACATTATCGGGGGACGATGTGGACCTTTTGTTTTGAACGATGTGAGCTGAGAGTGCAACACAATCTCACGGCAATTCGTAGCTTTTTGATTTAGTGGCTACAGATAACGACACACATCAAAATACTTTTAAAAGGATAGTTCACCAGAGAAATGAGCTCACCCGGAGCTCACGGAGGACGAGACGGTTTGTTTTAAAGCAGATCTTGAGCTGAATCTGTTGTTCTCTGGGCTTCATATAATGGCAGTGAATGGTGACCGGTTTAGTAGACGAGGTTTGTTAAACACAAACAAGTCCACATCTACAGCCATGTAGGGATGCAATGATTAACCTGTTTCATTATTAACCGCGCTTTAATTTGTCACGGTTAATTAATCGCAAAGGCTTCTCAACACATGGAATGAAACTGCTGCAACTTAGTAAAGTTATGCCAGCTGTGTGCTGGTGGAAAGTTCTGAGCTTATACACTGAGGCGAATAACCATGCACACCGGATATGACCGAGGCTATAGCTAAGGCAAGTTCGTGCAAGTTTCCAATGGAGGGGCGCACCCAATGCGCTCACTCTTTCCAGGCGCACCTAGATGAAATGACAGGGAGCTTCTGTCTAGAGATCTGCGCGGGACTAAATTTTGAATCTCGCTTCTGCCCGCACCCGCCAGGTTTTAGCCCGAACCCGACCGCTCCTGCTTATATTAAGAATTTATTGTCCCGCTGCCCGACCCGCCCCGTTTTCTGGCCGTCGTGCCCGATCCCGCTAAAGAGCGGGGGAGAACAAAACCGAAAATCCCCCAGCTATACAGTCCAGACAGCCAAGCTGTCTGTATAAACACACACAGCACCAAGCACACACACACAGACAAATCTCTCTCCCTCATACGCGCGCATGCGCACTAACACACACACAAGCACCAAGCATACACAGGCGTTTGCTGTTATATCAACTCAAAGGCTTGTAATACCATGTATCAAGTACCAATGTCATACCAAAAGGTTTTATATAAAGGTACATAAATACTGAGTCGCGCCAGCTCCGGGCCGCAGCGCACATTACTCTCGGGCCGATTCCGGCGCGGATACGGCAGCTTTGGCTCGCTTACGGCCGCCACATCTGGCCCGATTGATTCGGGCTGGAATCGGGCAGTGAGTCCACAAGCATCCGGAGTCCGGCAGCTGGAGCCGAGCCGAGTGGTAAGTCTCCGGCAGGCGATAATCTAGCCGGAACTGGCCCGAGTGTATTTTGCTATCTGGGAAAGCTCTCTCTCTCATTTGTGCGCGCACCAACACACACAAGCACCAAGTACACACACAGGCAAAGCTCGCTCGCTCTCTCTCTCTCTCTCTCTCTCTCTCTCTCTCTCTCTCTCATTCGCATAGCAATATCCGCGATATTGCTAGACAGCCCGCTCCCGTCCCAAATTAAACCCGTTACCGACCGCTCCCGCGATTTATTCGGAAATTTATTCCCGCACTGCAGAAATCTGGTCGGGTCCTGCGGTGCCCGCGGGACAGCCGTGGGAATGCAGACCTCTACTTCTGTCACCGCGAGAACTGCAAACGGCTGAAGTTTGAGGAAGAACCAATGAAAAGTACACAGGTTTGCAAACCCACCTAAAGTTACAAATAATGTCTCTGATGAGAGCGATCATGTGCTGAATGTTGATCCGCCAGCCGAGATCAGTAGAGTTTTCGGAGAGAGCGCTGAAAGACTCGGAGTGGATCAGCTGTTTAATGGCCTGAATCTCGATGCGCTGCATTCACTGCGTGTTCAGCACAAATGTGCGCTAAATGTGAAATCTGACACTGCACACATCACCGCCAAAGAAGCTCGCCTTTACTGAGAGTAAACTGAAACTGCGGCTCATGACAGAGCGGTATTGCGCCGGTGTTCACCGTGAGAATCCTTCTCTTCCCTGCTCATATGTTTACGGAGACCCGGAAGGGACGTAGTGGAGGAGAAAAAAAATGGCTGGGTGAAGAAAAAAATAATTGGTTGGAGAAAAAAAAATGGGTGAAATAATAAAATGGGTAGGAGGTGTATATATATTTAGGTTTTTGTGTTTTCTCGCAAAGATGTTTTGCGTTCCCTCACAAAACTGTTTCTCCACAAACACTTCCTGTCCCCTTCACTCATCTAATCCCTTCTGTTTTTGCCGAAATTCTCCCGTATTTTGCCATTCTATCCCACTTTATTTACATTAAAGCTAGGGGTGTAACGATACACTCAGCTCACGATACGATGTGTATCACGATATAATTTTCACGTTTCGATATGTATCACGATATTTGGAATAAAAATTGAAAATTAAACTGAAATGCAAATTTTACCAAGTGAACTATTTTTTATGTATTTCTTTTGTTTCAACTTGTTAAACTGAACCTTCTTTAAGAAAATAAATTTAACAGGCCTGTCTCTGGAAAATAAAACAATTTAAAAACTTCTTAAAAAATATTATTGAAATGACAGAGACAAAATTAAGAAACAATTTAAGTAAAGGTGCAAAAAAAAAAAGTTTTCTATTCAATTGAATTTAACAGTAAGAGCTTAAGGCTTTGCTTGGTCACTTGCGTTTTTTGTGTGTGCAATCCACATTTCCAGGTAATCAGCAGTTCTATAAGATAATCCTGAACTGATGTGTATCTGTCTGAGAGGTTTTTATGGATGTCTGTCTTCATGTTGGGCATGATGAGTGACAGGGTGGCCGTCTTTTCATTACACAGGACAGTCGTGGCTCTTTTCAGCAGTTTAGGCAGGTTTACTATTTCTTCGGCGTCGCTGATGTCGGCGCTATCAAGTGTATCATGTTGACGTGCATTTTTGTTTACCTCTGTACTTAAAAGGGTTAATGCTCGTCGTAATCATAACTCTAAAATGCGATATATGATTATTTAAATAATGTGCACGCTTTCAATTATATAATATATTATGACTAGTCAATAATAGGTATAATTATGACTAGTCAAAATATAATTAGAGATATCTCTAAATATATTTATGGATAGTCAGATCAAAGGTTTAAATGCTAAAGCGGCTTGCCATACGCGCGCGTCTATCATCCACCCTCTGTAGTAACAGCTCACGTCAGCTCACGTCATGTGTGATTTTGCGGCCGCCAGTACATCATTATATGAAGACAGAATGATATTTTAGGGTGAATTGTACCTTATAAATACAGTATGTGACTCTTTCAACACCATTAGGAGGTATCCATGTCGCTGTGCAAAGTATGTAAATCACTGTGAAGACTTTAAAACTTAGGATGTGTGACCCAGGATGCGTGTCAAAAAGCGGACGAGTCTAAAGCAATGACTGGACAACCAAAATGTTGCCAGACGTCTGATTTTGAGAGGATGGGTCATCCTCTATTTCAGCTCCACTCATCTTGGTCTGCTAACATTACTGCTGCTGCAATCTGAACTCACGTGCGACAGCAGGTGGAACGTAGCTAGCGTGCAAACAGCTCAACTAATAAGAGAAAACAGACGTCATATCGTTATCAAATCGTCATAACGCCACAATGCATATCGAGACATTTTTGCATCGCAATAAATCGTACAACGATAAATCGTTACACCCCTAATTAAAGCTGTGCATCCATCGTCGCCTTTCATGCTACCTCTGAACCAGTGATTGTGTAACGGAGGTCAGCTAGTGAGTGCTGTGCAGGTAAACCTCACTCCTCTGACCTCTAAAGGTGCTCTAGCGACAAACACTGGAGGTCATGGTCTTTAGCCTCCTTGTTAGAGCACCCGACTCCCATGCGAAAGGTCGCCGGTTCGATACCAGCTCGGAGCGGGTTGGGTGGCTAAGGACCGGCGGGGTTACACTTGCATGTATAAGCGCTGACTGACAGGCGCTTTCCATACAATAAACTGATCCCAGATCAGCTTCTGTACACGCCATTTACAGAGAGGAGAAAAAGTGCTGGACACTTTTGGATTCAGGTGTATGTTTAAACACAGACAAACACACTGAATAACATGTAAACATCTCTGTCCTGCATGTTTGATTTTAAACAGCTTCATTTCTCTTAAACGAGCACAAACAGTTTCTAAAGTAATGGAAAGCTTTCATTATAGATCTGTGCATTCTTACAGTGACACCTCTGTTATCAAACAAAACAAAACGAGAGATTCATTTGCTGCTCTGCACTTGTTGATAACAGGTGTCACTTTAAATGGCGTGTACAGAAGCTGATCTGGGATCAGTTTATTCTACGGAGTGTGTCTGTCAGCGTGTATACTTCAGAGGTTGCATATTAAAGGCGACGATGGACGCACAGCTTTAATGTGAAGAAAGTTGGATATAATGGTAAAATACGGGAGAATGTCGGCAGAAACAGGAGGGTTAACATGGATGAAGTGAACAGGAAGTGTTTGTGGAGGAACAGTTTTGCGAGGGAACGCAAAACCTTATAGAAATATGTCTTTCTATTACACTTTTTTTTTTTCTCTCTCACCCGTTTTTTTTTTCCAACCAATTTTTTTCCCAGCACAACGTCCCTTCCGGGTCTCCATATATGTTGGACCTGCTGCGCCTGCTTTTCCACAAACACAGAAATATGTAAATCAACGCATAACGAAACGTTTAAAGAGTGATGGAAGTCAGACTTTTCTTCCTTTCTTTTGTCCGCTCTTGCTTTCATTTGTTTTCTATTTATTTACTGATGACGTTTCAGCACTGAATTGAATGATTTATTCTGATCTTACGTTTTGTTTTGTAGCAGAAATAAGATTTGTTTATTAAATTGACATGCACAACAATAGTGCAAAATAAGTATTTCTAACTGCAGTGCTTCAGTTGTGCTTGATGCAAATCATGAATGTATTTTTCATGAAGTAACAGCAGGACTGTTTATCACTGATAACTCGCATTCAAGCACATTCATAGTGACGTGACGTTGTGCGCAGAGGCTTCGAATCATATAAGAAAAACATTACATCTCGCAGTGAAGCAGTGCACCGGAGCTTCATTTTCGCCTATCCCCACGTGACCGCTTGAATTTTGATTAAAAGGTTTAAACACCCTCATGTGTTAGTAAAGTGTATAGCGAGAGATTAGACATCGCTTCCATACTGTTTCAAAGCCCTGCACCAGTCCTGCACACCAGTATTTAACTAAAATACAATAGTAAATTATAGTTAAATGTTTTGAACCATACTAATGTGTATTGGCGTATTTGTTTTACAACTATCTTTAAAGAAAATCACTGCGTATCGTAGTATAGTGTTTAACGGAGGCCAGCTGGCGAGTGCAGCCTGAATGCATCCCTCATCCAGCCTCCTCCTTAGAGCATTCGCCTCCCATGCAGGAGTCGCTGGTTCGATCTCTGTTTGGAACGGGACTAGTTGGAATATGATAAGTGTAAATGCGTGTAAATAGCTTGGATTTTACTACAGTCATTGGTGGTGTAATGGAGCATACCATGTGTAAACACTACAGTAATTGAGTAGTTTGTTTATATTACTGTTGTTCAGTGGCGTAGCGGACGGGTCCGCAGGGCACGCACCGTGGGGGGGCCCTGTGTGATTAGGGGGCCCCACATCGTCGCGATTTTCAATAATTGTAAATCCAGCAACCGCAATAATCAAACTCTTGGGAACAACTGTGGTCTGAACTAAACTTCACAGGTCTGTGTTCTCTGAACTTGGACTACTTCATTCTGATTGCTTGCCGCCGACCCGTTTCATAGCTCATACCATAAAGTTGGCTTGATTTCAACTCTCCTCGGCGCTCACACCGGATTTCTCACCGCTGATTCTCACTGAACTGAATGATTTCTGGCTACTTTGACGCTCTCGCCGCTTTCGGTTTGTGATCGCTCCTCAGTTTGTGAAGGCTTCCCGCGTTGTCGCTCCACCGCCTCCCTTCCCCGCTCCTCAATTTGTGACCCTTCACCCCCCCATCATCAGGGGGCCCCGTCAGTGATCCCTGCAGGGGGGCCTCTGCATTTTTTTTTCATTTTTGCACACGTTTTTTTTTTGTTGGTAATTACGTTTTTTATTTCCATAAATGAAAATATAAAACTTTTTACAATCAGACAGGAAAATACTTTTACAGATATTACCCCGTATATATTCCCCATCCCCCCATCCCATTATACGCACATCAGGAAACACAGAATAACTATAGTTTAGACCAAGCTGTTCGATAATTTACATTACGTTGACATCCGTAGCATCAGGTGAGGGTTAAGTGTCCAAGATTTCTTTGACGTTGCGTATATAGATCTTCCATACCGTAAGAATGTCCACTTTGGCATGGTTGATCCGTGCTGATGACAGTTCCAGATACAGTATTTGCAATAATGAATGTAACCAGTGCTTAACTGAGAGATCATGAGGAGGTTTCCACCTGTGTACCAACATTTTCTTTGTAGCAGTTGAAGCAGCTAACCAAAATTTACAGACGTTTGCATTGAAGGGAAATTGAGAGTTATCATTCAATAGTAACAATACAGGATCTTCGGGGAAACACATTTTTGTGACTTTAAATAAAATGTCCAGCACCGAATCCCAAAGTCTTTGCACCTCCGGACATTCCCACATCATATGTGAAAAGGTCTTTCCCACACTTTCACCAGCAGAGGTCCTCATCGAGCTCTGATTTAGGAAGCTTCGAGTAATGAACTGCTTTCCGATACAATTAAGTCAAGCGCTTCACTGGTTCAGAAAGCTTCACTTCTCCATCACTACACATTCAAGCCAGCATGATAGTGACGTGTAATTCATTGTTAGTATTATTGTCATCATCATCATCATCATCTTTAATATTTCATAAATATTAGACATTCTTTTTGGAAATATTGTGAAAATAAAATATATATATTTATACAACAGTTCTGTCTGGTTCTCGAATCTGATTAGCTGATAGCCGTGCGATATTCTGCAATATCAGAACTCCTACAGCCTCTTTACCCTTTGTGTATTACTCCGCCCACATACAGCCAGCAGAGAGCAGACACTACAGATCTACAGTTTAATAGATGAACGCTCAGCTGTTTACCTGTCAGCTCATGATTTAAATCCGGAAGAAAGTAGTTCCTCATACAAAAGGGGTTTTGAGACTCTCCATGTTTAATTTTGTTTTTATATACACAATTATGCCGTCAAACTGTTGTATAAACGCAATATCACACTCGTAGCAGTGCAATATGCTGTATATAGGCACTGGTGGGGGCACTAAGGTACTCGGCCTGCGGCCTCGTGCCATCGCACGCCTCCCACCAGTGCCGATATACAGCCATATCACACTGCTACGAGTGTGATGTTGCATATATATACAATATATGTGGAAATATCAATAAGTCATGCATGGGGGTTGTAGAGTCCTTAAAGTGACTACAATTGGACCACATTCACAGATCTGTTTGACTAGGTTCTGGATTAAAGCGGATAATGTTCCATCTTTTGCACGAATTGATCGTTTTGTCGGAATTAGTGCAATTACTTTCTTGCACTAATCGAAATGCATCACATGACCCAAGCCCAGCCTGACCCCGTCTACAATGATAGAAATTAAACCCGAACCTGTCGGGTTCAGGCAAAGATCCTCAGCTCTAGGATTTTGGGTGTATGTTTGAACAGTCATATACACATAATTAATAATAATAATATTTAAAGTTGTCGATCTTGATGTGTTTTTCCAAACACAACTAATTTCCTCCAAAATGAGCATAAGCAGTTGGGAAAGCAGTCGAATGCATCATTATAACGCTAGATGTGTGCATTTGTATGACCCTTAATATGGTGGGCATATCCCTTATTTTCACATCCCAGTGTTGACAGGTATGCTCTCTTCTGTGTGTTTATTTTTAATCACTATTCACTGCCAATATATGAAGCACAACACCACAGATTCAGCTCAAAAACTGCTGGAGTGTTCGCCTGAAAATAAACAGTCACATCCTTGATGAGCTGTAGGGGAGGAAATCAACTCATTACTTCATTTTGTGGGTCTCTTTAAAGGGTCAGTTCACCCCACATTTACCCATGGTTTACTCTTCCTCAAGTGGTTATAAACCTCTATGAGTGTATTCTGTTGAACACTGAGGAAGATATTGTGAAGAACTGGTAACCATTGACTTGACATTGAAAAAACAAATACAATGGAAGTCAATGGTTACAGGTTTTCAGCATTCCTCATGTGTTCAACAGAGGAAGGAAACTCCTAAAGGTTTGAAACAAGTAAATGATGAGAGAAGGATGATTAATTGTGTGAACTGCCTCTTCAAAACAGAAGTCTCTCACAGACGCTACACAGAACTGCTGATGAAGTTTTAATTATGGATGTTTCTCCTGTATAAAGCTGCATATTCTGGACAAGCGTGCTTTGTGGCTCCTCGTGAGGCTTTTATTAGAGGTGGATGCGCTTTATTAGACTGTTGAAGAGGAACTGTGTTGTAGATCTGGAACACACAGGATCATTATTGAAATAACACCTATAGCAGGCCTTCAGGGAGACTCCATCATGAGGTCCGCTTTATTAGTGTGTGAACTGACCCTTACACCCCCTGCTGACCTACAGCACACACACACACACACACACACACACACACACACACACACACACATCACCATGTCAACAGCAGGAGAAAACCCTGAACAGTGTTGAAGTGCGTGAAGTGTGTGTGTGTGTGTGTGTGTGTGTGTGTGTGTGTGTGTGTGTGTGTGTGTGTGTGTGTGTGAGATTGTGTTCTGCGGGTGAAGATTCCGTGAGGGCTTGATAATAATCACATACACAACACACTGGAGCAGCTGCAAATACACTTGCAGAGAAATACACACCTATATATCACATTATACAGGTGAGGACAAAATTATAGTTATATAAATATGTGTTTACATTACATTGGATGTGTGTGTACGAATGCAAAACAAAATTATATATTGTAATTTATATATATCTATACACACTCACCGGCCACTTTATTAGGTACACCTCAATAGTACAGCGACGGACCCCTTTCACCTTCAGATCTGCCTTAATCCTTGGTGTCAGAGATTCAGCAAGCTACTGGAAATATTCCTCAGAGATTTTGCTCCATATTGTCATGATAGCATCACACAGTTGCTGCAGATTTGTCGGCTGCACATCCATGATGCCAATCTCCCGTTCCACCACATCCCAAAGCTGCTCTATTGGATTGAGCTCTGGTGACTGTGGAGGCCATTTGAGTACAGTGAACTCATCGTCATGTTCAGCAGTCTGAGATGATTGAGCTTTATGACATGCTGCGTTATCCTGCTGGAAGTAGCCATCAGAAGATGGAGACACTGTGCTCATAAAGGGATGGACATGGTCAGCAGCAATACTCAGGTAGGCTGTGGCGTTGATGCTCAATTGGTACTAATGGACCCAAAGAAAATCTCCCCCACACCATTACACCACCACCACCAGCCTGAACCGCTGATACAAGGCAGGATGATCCATGCTTTCATGTTGTTGAGCCGAGCATCTGAATGTGTCAGCAGAAATGGAGACTCATCAGAGCAGCAACGTTTCTCCAATCTTCTATTGTCCAGTTTTGGTGAGTCTGTGTGAATTGTAGCCTCAGTTTCCTGTTCTTAGCTGACAGGAGCGGCACCCGGTGTGCTCTTCTGCTGCTGTAGCCCATCCGCCTCAAGGTTGGACGTGTTGTGTGTTCAGAGATGCTCTTCTGCAGAGCTCGGTTGTAGCGAGTGCTTATTTGAGTTGCTGTTGCCTTTCTATCAGCTGGAACCAGTCTGGCCATTCTCCTCTGACCTCTGGCCTCATCAACAAGGCATTTGCGCCCACAGAACTGCCGCTCACTGGATATTTCCTCTTTGTCGGAGCATTCTCTGTAAACCCTAGAGATGGTTGTGTGTGAAAATCCCAGTAGATCAGCAGTTTCTGAAATACTCAGAGCAGCCCGTCTGGCAGCAACAACCATGCCACGTTCAAAGTCACGAAACACCAGAACACATGTGTTGAGCTGTTGACAGTGGTATATGTGTCCCACACTGCTAAAAACACTATTAGGACACCTATATTTCACTAAAAAGTGTAAATTGGTTGTTTTTGCGTTATTTCAAGCAAATTCGTACTTCCGGTTTGAAACAGATTTTTGAAGCTGCGTCACGGTCATGACATAATAGCGTGTATTCCAGCGTGCAGACTGGACGTCTGTGCCAGAGTGAGTCTTATTACGTCTCACAGTGTGCTGCATTAATGCATGAGTAAAGCTTGGTTCAAACCAATCAGTGCGCTCTATTGTGCAGCTTCATTAATATTCATTACTGTCACAGTGTTTAGACGACAGAGACGCCACGTTGTGTTGGCAAAACAAGCGTGAAGTGTTGCTTTTATAGTTTGCTGCAGTGAAGTTTTGTTTTCATTTTCTCTCTGTGAGAGCTCAGCTGGAGTCACGTGTGGATTAACAGTGTACGCGACGCTCGACAACAATAACTTACGTGTCTAAGGAGGATTATTGTTTACCTGAGAGCTGTTCTCATCTGCAAACGCTGAGATTGGATTCGCTTGTAGTCTCCTCTTAATAAAGACGCGGCTCTAGTTGCTGGTGATTGTCCTGTCTCTACAGATTTGGTAAGTGAGCGACCAGTGCTCTTTGTTTATTCAGTTCGTTTGTATCGAACTAAGTTAACTATTGCACCGAGTGTAAACATGTTAGCACCACAACCAAACTTTAACCTCGTGTAGGGTTTTCACCGCATTTTGTGACCGGAATAACACACGCGGCTTTCTGACGCTACCTGCCGAGTGCATCTAAGTTTCCGGGAAATGCGGAGGTTTTTTTCTCTCATTCGCCGTGCGGTATCAAACATTGCATGAAAAATACACGCTTAGAGCAGTTCCTCGAATCAAATATCGCGTTTGTCGCGAGGGACATGAATGAATTCCCTGAATGAAAGAGTCAAACTGCAGTAAAAGTCCACCATTTAATAATTTGGCAAATAATTCGACTACAGATGTCCATGTAGGTTAAACACCATCACTTTCTACTGTGTGTGTGTATTTTGACTGAAACTCGCGCGTGCCCAAATAGACACTCCCACACCCTCCCACTTTAGTTCCTCAGACACTCCCCCCTAAACAGAGCTGGACACGCCCACTTTTCTGACTTTTTCCAAAGTAGAGGTGTGAAAACACCCTGCTGAAACGAGCGGGTTTCATGGCCCTTTAAATCCCCTTTCCTGCCCATTCTGATGCTGCAGCAGATCCTCTTGACCATGTCTACATGCCTAAATGCAGTGAGCTGCTGCCATGTGATTGGCTGATAGGAAATGTGTGTGAATAAGCAGTTGGACAGGTGTACCTAATAAAGTGGCCAGTCAGTGTGTGTGTGTGTGTGTGTGTGTGTGTGTGTGTGTGTGTGTGTGTGTGTGTGTGTGTGTGTGTGTGTGTGTGTGTGTGTGTGTGTGTGTGTGTGTGTGTGTGTGTGTGTGTATATATATATAAATGTTGAAGTTTTTTAAATGTTGAAGTGAGTCTAAAATATTTTATATATTTTTATAAATTAATAATTAAATAATAGATTAATATAATACAATAATAGATTATAGTGTGTTTATTTCAAGCAGCATTGTTCCACTTCAAATGGTGGTGTGTGTGTGTGTGTGTGTTCTCTCTCTCTCTCTCTTTCTCTCTCTCTCTCTCTCTCTCTCTCTCTTTGCTTTGTTGTCATTCGCCCACGTTTTTCTCCCATGATCCTCTGCTTCTCCATCAGTCACAGTGTTTGTGTGTGTGTGTTTGAGAGAGTTTGTGCACACATTGTGCTCTCTTGAGTTTCAGATGGAGTGTGTGTGTGTGTGTATATAGACCTGTGTGTGTGTGTGTGTGTGTGTGATGTTATCAGTGTTTCTCAGACCTGTCTGTACTCGTCTCCTGATCTGCATCCTGTGTTTTTCTTTCTTCTTTTTTCCTTCTTCATTTTTCTCTTCCTACTCATTTTCTAAAGACAGCGGCGCTCTGTTCCTGTGGACGACCCAGTGTTATGGGGGAAAACACACACACACACACACACACACACACACACACACACACACACAGGTCTATATACACACACACACACACTCCATCTGAAACTCAAGAGAGCAAGGACTTTATATTCTATACTGGACATTATTTCTGTTCAGTGATGAGACTTTAGTCTGAGCAGAGTCAGACCGCACTGTCCTCATCAAATCAGTCAACATCAAGACATGATCAGATTTATTGAGCTCAAATCAGCAAAATCTAGAGGCAAAATCACTTCAGA
>NC_141027.1:827500-832500 GCF_052040795.2 Danio rerio | reverse complement strand
ACTTAAGCATTCATTTGGTTGTTCAAGTGTAAAGCAAGATGAAATGCTGTTTAAGTGTGAGCACCGTCACTGAAACTCCATTGAAAATACCAAGATCAAACAAATTACCATATATTTAGATTCCACTTGGCGCAGGAATTTAATGCAGTGCTTCTTGTCCGGTATAAAACCCACTGTATATTGTACATCACTCAGGCAGTGAAGATCATTGTTTTTTTTAAAGAAAAAATACCTTAAACACTGCCATTTTATCACTCAGGCTGGGCTACTGAAAAGTCCCTGTGCATGAACCCCAATATACAAACTTTGTTCTGTTTGTCTCCCCCTGCTGGATGATTACAGTAAATGTTGTAGAGTTTGTCCCCCCTGCTGGATGATTACAGTAAATGTTGTAGAGTTTGTCCCCCCTGTAGGATGATTACAGTAAATGTTGTAGAGTTTGTCTCCCCCTGCTGGATGATTACAGTAAATGTTGTAGAGTTTGTCCCCCCTGTAGGATGATTACAGTAAATGTTGTAGAGTTTGTCTCCCCCTGCTGGATGATTAAAGTAAATGTTGTAGAGTTTGTCCCCAACTGCTGGATGATTACAGTAAATGTTGTAGAGTTTGTCTCCCCCTGCTGGATGATTACAGTAAATGTTGTAGAGTTTGTCTCCCCCTGCTGGATGATTACAGTAAATGTTGTAGAGTTTGTCTCCCCCTGCTGGATGATTACAGTAAATGTTGTAGAGTTTGTCTCCCCCTGCTGGATGATTACAGTAAATGTTGTAGAGTTTGTCTCCCCCTGCTGGATGATTACAGTAAATGTTGTAGAGTTTGTCACCCCCTGCTGGATGATTACAGTAAATGTTGTAGAGTTTGTCTCCCCCTGCTGGATGATTACAGTAAATGTTGTAGAGTTTGTCTCCCCCTGCTGGATGATTACAGTAAATGTTGTAGAGTTTGTCACCCCCTGCTGGATGATTACAGTAAATGTTGTAGAGTTTGTCTCCCCCTGCTGGATGATTACAGTAAATGTTGTAGAGTTTGTCTCCCCCTGCTGGATGATTACAGTAAATGTTGTAGAGTTTGTCTCCCCCTGCTGGATGATTACAGTAAATGTTGTAGAGTTTGTCTCCCCCTGCTGGATGATTACAGTAAATGTTGTAGGGTTTGTCTCCCCCTGTTGGATGATTACAGTAGCTGTTTTAATTGAGGCTGTAACTGCGGCTCTGAGGCTGAGGTGTGTCTCCATGTGTCAACCGCTACAGAATAGTGATGCAAACAACCAAGGACCGGCTCACACCCAATTATCAGTGCAGCACAGCAACATGACCATCAGTACAGTACACTGCTGTGTTCAGATTATGGTGCATTTCACTAGTAGTACAGTACAAACAACTGAGCATTCCAGGCCTCCGGGATACACTTGGAGAACACACAAATAGGAACTGTTTTTCTGTCAATGTCAAAAGTAAAACTGTCTGAGCTACACAATCTAGTGGAATCTGTATTATTGGATTGATTGTTGCTATGACAAACAAATTAAAGATACATTGCACACCAAAATGCAAATAATTCACCGACCCTCATGTGATCCTAAACCCCTATGAGCTTATTTATCTGTTGAACACAAATGCAAATATTTAGAAGAATGTCAGTCATTGCCTACCACAGTATTTATATTTATAAAAGATGTCAATGGCTACCAATTTCTGTCATTGTTCAGTAGAGTTTCATCCCAAATGACCCCCCCCCCCAAAAGACTAAACTACCAACTTGTTGCTGTCATGGGTACAACATCATTGATCATCAGGAGGCAGCATAATCACTTCGTCAGTAGCCCCTCTCCTTCACCAGTAGCTCCTCCCCTTCATTATCAGCTCCTACCCATCACCGGAAGCTCATCCCCTTTATTAGTAGCCACTCCCCCTGATCAGTAGCCCCATCCCATTAATTAGTAGTCCCTCCCCCTCATCATCAGCCTCTGCCCTTCAAAAGTAGCTCCTCCCCTCATTAGAAGTGCCTCACCTTTATCAGCAGCCCTTCCCCTTCATAATCAGCTCCACCCCTTCACCAGTAGCTTCTCCACCTCATAAGTAGCCCCTCCTCTTATCCAAATAGCCCCTCCCATTTATCGCCAGCTCCTCCTCTTCCTTTTCATAACTAGCTCCTCCCCATCTAAATAGCCCCTCCCCACCATCAGCAGCCCTTGCCTTTTATCATTGGCTTCTTATCATCAGAAGTTCCTCGACCTTATCAGCAGCTCCTCCCCTATCTAAATAGCCCCCCATCATCGGCAGCTCCTCCCCTCATTAGCAGCTCCTCCTCTTTATCATCAGCCCTTGCCCTTAATCATTAGCTCCTCCCCATCATCAGAAGTTCTTCGCTTTCATCATCAGCTCCTCCTCCGAAGTAGCTCCTCCCATTAACCAAATAGCCCCTCCCCTATGTCAGCAGCTCCTGCCCATCATTATAAGCCCCTGCCCTTTATCTGCTCCTCACCCTAACTAAATATCCCCTCCCCTTCATCATCAGCCCCTCCCCTTCATCAACAGCTCCAGTCTATCATTATAAGCCCCTGCTCTTTATCAGCTCCTCCCTCTCATAAGGAGGTCCTCCTCCTAACTAAATAGCCCCTCCCCCTCGTCATCAGCCCCTTCTTTCATAAGTAGCGACTCCCTCACACCAAATAGTCCCTCCCCTTCATCATCAGCCCCTCCCATTCATCAACAATTTCTGCCCATCATCATAAGCTCCTGCTCTTCATCAGCTCCTCCCTTTCATATCTAGCATCTCCCCCTTGGCAAATAGCCCCTCCCCTTTATCATCAGCTCCTCCCTTTCATATCTAGCATCTCCCCCTTGGCAAATAGCCTCTACCCTTTATCGACAGCTCCACGCCCTCATATGTAGCTCCTCCCCATCACCAGAAGATCCTCCCCCATCACAAGTAGCCCCTCCCTCAATCAAAATAGCCCCTCCACTTCATCAGCAGCTCCTCCCTATTATCAGCCTCTGCCTATCATCAGCTCCACCCACTCATGAGTAGTTCTTCCCCTAACTAAATAGCCCCTGTCCCTCATCAGCAGCTCCTCCCCTTCATCATCAGCCTTTGCCCTTAACATTAGCTCCTCTTCATCACCTGTGGCTCCTCCCCATCATCATAAGTTCCTCCCCTCATAAGTTGCTCGTCCTCTAACTGAATAGTTCCTTTCCATTCTCAGCAGCTCCTTGTCTTTATCATCAGCCCCTGCCCTTAATCATTAGCTTCTCCCCATCATCAGTAGCCCCTCCCCTTCATCAGCTACTCACCGTAACTAAATAGCCCCTCCCCTTCATCATTAGCCCCTCCCCATAATCATAGGCCCTTGCCTTTCATCAGCTCCTCCCCCTCATAATGAGCTTCTCCCCTGACAAAATAGCTCCTCCCCCTCATTATCAGCTCCTCCCCTTCATATGTGGCCCCACCCCTTAGACAAATAGCTCCTTCCCTTCATCGGCAGGTCCTCCCCTTCAGAAGTAGCTCCTCTGTATCACCAAGTAGCCCCTCCTCTTCATCATCACCCCCCTCCTTCATCAACAGCTCCTGCCCATCATCATAAGCCCATGCCCTTCATCAGCCCCTCCCCCTCATAAAGAGCTTCTCCCCCTAACTAAATAGCCCCACCCATCATCAGCTCCTTCACTTCATAAGTAGCAACTCCCTCACACCAAATAGCCCCTCCTCCTCATCATCAGCTCCTCCCATTCATATTTAGCCCCTCCCCATAACCAGAAGCCCCTCCCCTAACTAAATAACTCCTCCCCTTCATCATCATAAGCCCCTGCCCTTTATCAGCTCTACCCCTTCGTAACGAGCTCCTCTCTCTAACTAAATAGCCCCTCCCCCTCATCATCAGCCCCTCCCCCTTGACCAAAAATCCCTGTCCTTCATCGGCAGCTCCTCCCCCTCATAAGTAGCTCGTACAGTGCACTTATTCTGTTTAAAATGCTACTGAATAGTGCATTACTGTGTGATCTGGGACGCCCCTGATACCTGCTTTTGTGTTCAACACTGGAGGAAAGACACTCGGGTTTGGAATTAGCGGTCGGTCAGTAAATGAGGACAGGATTTAGATGATTGGGTGAAGTGGACCACTGCAATCAAAGCCTCCGTCAGCTCTGGTTATTGAGGACTGACGGTGTGTGTGTGTGTGTGTTGTAGACATGAACCGGTCTCATGGCTGTTTGCTGAGGGCCGCAGACAGACACACATTGAAGGGGCTGAAGGTTGAGGACAGATGGACGGACAGACAGATGACAGACAGAGAGAGAGAGAGATGGAGGGCTGGGGTCCTGTAGGAGCCGTCCCACAATGCACTGTGTTCCCTCGTTCACCACAGCGGATACACACCGCAAACACCTCAAACACACACTCCGACTGGAGGACCACAGAAGATCACACTCGGGGACATTTGGAGGTTTGCATGTATTACAACATTAACACCAAATACACTTAGTGATTATGTAAGCCAGAACTAAATGTGTTTGTGTTTACTTTGCAGTGTTTATAACGTAGTGTGTCAGTGAAGAGTCTGTACTTTACTACAAAGACTAGAATGTAAATCAGTTGTTGAACTTTATTGTCATATCCTTGGTGGATTAAGTGTATTCACTTCTTTTCTGTCCAGTAACAAGACAGAAAGAAAGAGTGTTTTTCCTTAAAACAAGTAAATCATCTTATTTCAAAGCAAAAACAATATTATTTAGCTTGTTTTAACAGGCTGTAGGCAATGGGTTGTTCAGAAGACCCACCCCTCACTGACAAAGGTTCTGAATTGGTCCCGTCCATGAGCTCTTTATCCTGTTTTGACTGCTACACCATCATCGCTTCAGTGTGACTTCAGCTAATCAGTTTTGGCCAGTGCTAACAAATATTTACACTGACGTAAGAGAAGTCATTTTTCGCTACTGTATTGTTTTTAAACAGAAAAAATATTTTACAGGGAACTTTCATTTTAAACCTTGGACCTTATTCTT
>NC_141027.1:785000-820000 GCF_052040795.2 Danio rerio | reverse complement strand
CGCTCTTTAAGATCTCAAAACTCAGGGCTTCTGGTAGTACCTAGAATAGCAAAGTCTACTAAAAGAGGCTGAGCCTTCTCATATATGGTTCCTGAACTCTAGAATAGAGTTCCTGATCATGGTCATAGTGATGGTAATTCTTGTTCTCTATTTCCACTTGGTGATGCTCATCCCGAGGCCTCTAGAGATTCTGCAGCACCATTGATTGGATCCAAGACCTGTGAAGAAATGATCCAGGGCTACGAGGATAACACACACACTTAATACACAAATACTCTTCATTAACCATGTACACACATATATCACCTATATACTCTATAGTTGTGTCCTCCTGATGTTTCAGTATCCCATGTTTAGAGCTGAACTATGAACTCGAATGCCCTGAGTACAGTGCTAGGGATGCAGTGTTTCCCTCACCTCTCCTTCCTTCCCTCTGGAAGTCCACGTGACACCATTCCCCATCGTTGACCTTCTTGTTGCTGGCCTTGATTTTGATGCTGCCGGATCCCATGTCCATCAGCAGGTACAGGAACCCGTCCAGCAGCTCCATGGCGAAGTAGTCACTCTTGGTCTCCCGACCAGGCCGTGTCTCCTTGCTGCCCTGCGGTCGACCGTGGCTGAAGAGCAGCAGTCCGCTGGGTTCACTGGTGCGGAAGTCAAAGGAGATGGAGCTGGTCTTCTTGGTGTCCCAGCGGGGCAGGGAAATGAAGGAGTCTGGCGTCTCGAAGGTCACAGGGTCCAGCGCCGCCACGTCCTCACAGCGGAACACCAGCTCCCCGTGCAGGCTGATCTTTGGGTCCCTCTCGATGGCCAGGCGAGACAGCTCCAGTTTAAAGTCATTGTTCTTGTAGACCACCTGCAGGACACACCAGCAACACTTACCACAGATGCTTCATTTAACGTATAAGTGAACTAGACGTTGCGGAGACTTTTATTTCAGCATGTTGATGTACGTCCATCTGAAACTGAATATTGAGTAGGGGGTGGGACTTTCTTTTAGCGCATCATGACCTCATAGCAAACTAACACTGAGAGAAATTAAATATTGAGTAGGGGGCGGGGCTTTCTATTGGTAAAGCAATGGTAAGATTGAAGTGGTACAGCATATTCTAACTTCCAATTTTAATGGAATATTGAGTAGGGGGCGTGGCTTTCTATTGGTCAAGCAATGGTAAGATGGAAGTGGTTAACAATATTGTGGCTTCCTACTAAAATTAAATATTGAATAGGGGCGGGAATTTTCTATTTGCGCATCACTATCTCATAGCAAACTAAAGGTAAGAGGGGCGTGGCTAAGAATATTGTGGTTTCCAAATGAAATTAAATATTGAGTGGGGGCTGGGCTTTCTATTGATAAACCAAGGGTAAGATGAGAGTGGTTAAACATATTGTGGCTTCCATTTTTAATGGAATATTAAGTAGGGGGTGGGGCTTTCTAACAGTAAACTAATGGTAAGGGGGACATGGTTTAGAACATCTTGGCTTCCAACTGAAACCGAATATTGAGAAGGGGTGGAGCTTTCTAAACTGAATCTAAAGTAAGAGGGTCATCGATAATATTCTGGCTTGGAACTAAAATGGAATATTGAGTAGGGGGCGGGGTTTACTTTTTTGTGCGTCATTACCTCATAGCAAACTAAAGGTAAAGGGGGTGGGGTTTTCTTTTTTGTAAATCATTACCTTATAGCAAACTAAAAGTAAGAGGGGTGTGGCTTAGAATATTGTTGTTTCTAATTGAAATTTAATATTGATTGGGGGCGGGGCTTTTTATTGACAAACATAACAAACTAAAGGTAAGAGGGGTGTGGCTAGGAATATTGTGGTTTCCAATTTAAATCAATATTAAGTATGGGACGGGGCTTTCTATAGATAAACCAAGGGTAAGATGGGAGTGGTTAAGCATATTGTGGCTTCCATTTATAATTGAATATTGAGTAGGAGGTGGGGCTTTCTAATGGTAAACTAATGGTAAGAGGGACAAGGTATAGAATATTGTGGCTTCCAACTAAAACTAAAACAGAATATTGAGTAGGGGTGGAGCTTTCTAAAATTAATCTAATGGTAAAAGGGGTGTGGTTAACAATAATATGGCTTGGAACTGAACTGAAATATTAAGTAGGGGGCAGGGCTTTCTTTTTTGTGCATTATTACCTGATAGCTAACTAAAGTTAAAGGGGTGTGGTTAAGAATATTGTAGCTTCCATTTATAATTGAATATTGAGTAGGAGGTGGGGCTTTCTAATGGTAAACTAATAGTAAGAGGGACAAGGTATAGAATATCGTGGCTTCCAACTAAAACAGAATATTGAGTAGGGGTGGAGCATTCTAAAATTAATCTAATGGTAAAAGGGGTGTGGTTAACAATAATGTGGCTTGGAACTAAACTGAAATATTAAGTAGGGGGCGGGGCTTTCTTTTTAGTGCATTATTACCTGATAGCCAACTAAAGGTAAAGGGGTGTGGTTAAGAATATTGACGCTTCCAACTAAAACAGAATATTAAGTAGGGGGTGGAGTTTTCTAAAATTATTCTAATGGTAAAAGGGGTGTGGTTAACAATAATGTGGCTTGGAACTGAACTGAAATATTAAGTAGGGGGCGGGGCTTTCTTTTTAGTGCATTATTACCTGATAGCCAACTTAAGATAAAGGGGTGTGGTTAAGAATATTGTAGCTTCCAACTAAAACAGAATATTGAGTAGGGGGTGGAGCTTTCTAAAATTAATCTAATGGTAAAAGGGGTGTGGTTAACAATAATGTGGCTTGGAACTGAACTGAAATATTAAGTAGGGGGCGGGGCTTTCTTTTTTGTGCATTATTACCTGAGAGCCAACTAAAGGTAAAGGGGTGTGGTTAAGAATATTGTGGCTTCCAATAAAACAGAATATTGAGTAGGGGCGGGGCTTTCTTTTTGGACATCATTACCTCATTGCAAACTAATGGTAAGAGGGGCGTGGCTAAGAATATTGTGTTTGAAATGTCAAACTGACTTCATCAGAGAAATGCTCCTCCAAACACAGAAGCAGATGCTCAGAATGAAGATTAGCAAAACAAACGTCTTTATGCACAGAGGAATTGTTCACCTAAAGAACAATAATGTGCTCAAAACAGACATTGCAAACGGTCTACACTCGGTTCCTCTGGCCCGGTTCTGCACAGAAACAGCACTGCTGACTGTGTTCGTGCTGATCTGCAGAGACTCACATCCTTCAAGCAGCCCATGAAGTTGTTGCTGACCGGTGATCCAGGCAGATCGGCTGTGTTCGGGCTTCCTCCGATATAGAAGAAATCATCAGAGCCCAGCATGGTGTAATCCTCCTGTGTGTAGCCTGTGGTGGTCAGAATACCATCCACTGAGATAGTGACCTGCGGGAGAAAGAGAGAGAGAGAGACGGAGAGAGAGAGAGAGAGAGAGAGAGAAAGAGAGAGAGATTCCCCCAGAGGAACAGAGAGAGGAGAGAGAGACACTGGATTAAAGAGTCATTGTGGTTCTGCTGGTTCTGCTGGACTGCTTTTACTGTGAACAGACACTCCTGTACTGCAGCTGAACACCAGACTCTCCTCCAATCACTGACAGCAGATTATAATACACAGCTCAGACACCCAATCAAACACTCTGCTTAATTTTATTAATAATAGCAATTATTTTTACATTTACATTTAGCAAACGCTTTTGTCCACAACGACTTACAACTCAGAAAAATGTATAAATAAAAAAATATATAAATATTTTTTTGAGTATTTATTTTAGAAATTTAAGAACTTTTTTCAAAAAATATATTTGCATATATTTATATAAATTTTATTCAGATTTTTTTCTTGTCTGATTTTAACAAAAGTTTTAGCAATATTACTTTTATTCACGAAGTAATTGTTAATATTTTAAGTTTTTCGTCGTTTCATTTCTGTTAATGTTTTAATACTTTCATATTTATTATCTCAGTTTATTGTACTTTTATATTTATGGTTATCCTGTTTCCTTTCATTTAAATTTAAGTGTCATTTTATGATTTTAGGTGAAGTTTATTTATAAAGTAATGTTGAGAGGATCACGTGTTTATGATTGATCACGGCCGGTGCTGCATTATCCAATTTATGATTGACCAATCAGACGATTCCTAATCCACTATAAACACCCTCAGCTCCATATCACAGCCATCTTCATTTTGAAGAATCCCCCCTTCCACCCCTCCTCCTCCTCCTTTCCTAGATGGGTGGCCCAGTGGTTAACTCTGTTGCCTCACAGCAAGAACGTCGCTGGTTGTAGTCCTTACTAAGCCAGCCGACGTTTCTGTGCAGAGTTTACACGTTTACCCCGTGCTCACCAGGGTTCCCCGGTTTCTTCCCCCCGTCCAAAAACATGTAGCTTAAGTTAATTGACTAATTCAAATCAGCACCATAGACATGCTACTAGTCAGTAGTTATCTCTTAAGAGCGATCACTATCTCTTCATGAGCTACTACAGCTAGGGAGTTCACCACATCTACCTGAGCTCAAACTCCCCTCTCGCCTTACCAATAGGAGGGAGCCCCATGCTCGAGAATCTTATGAGCTCAGTGCTCTCTCCCGGGACAGCATGCCAAACACGCTTAATAATCAATCATCAGCTGAGTATGAACTCATGAAGTAGTGATTTTAGTTTTAGTAATTTTAAAGTTTCTATCCAACATCAGAGGTAAATAGGTGCAATATCTATATGAATAATAAGAGTAGAACTAAAATCCAGTGGCGCCCCCAGACAATTTTCTTAGGGGTGGCCAGATGAGGCCATACCAAATCTTGGGTGACACACAAAGCAATAATGAATTCAGTGTATGTTTGAGTTTTTGGTAAATGTAATATTGTGGTTTTAATCCATTACTCTTAAAATATTACGATTCATTACTTGAAATAATTCAGCAAGTACATATGACTCAATATTTCAATATTTCGCTTACAAACCCTTTTCAGGTCAGTCATTTTTCACATTCTTTTTATTACAGCAGAATACAGTATATGCCATGTCTAAAATTAATAAAGATTAATGAATTAATTTATAAAACAAACTGAACGAATAGCATTACTTTATGCACACACACACTCACTAATAATAGCATGTGTCCATGTTTGTTTTTGAGCCACAATATTATTAGATTTGTTGATAAAAAGTGTACAATCTCATGAACCCAAAGTTGTGCATAAATCCCACAAGCAATACTAAACAGCTTGTGTTATAAAAAACTGACTTGTATTTTTATTTTTAAGGCGTAGCAGCCTAATCAGCAAAAGCAAATGCTCTGTAGGAAAGTGAAACTCAAACTAATTCTAAGCCTTGTCAAGTAATGTAAACACAATTAGTATTTAACTGAAAGCTTAACAGACAGTGTATGATAGTTATTTAATTGAAGATGCGTGACAAACATACCCAATGTTGTGTCCTGAATTATTGCCATTGCTGTCTGTTGAAGGTGTGTGTGTGCTGGGAGGGGCAGTGAATCAGCTGCGTTGGTGGCGCCAGTCAATCCACAATAACTTAGTGGCTTTATTGAAATATTGTGAATTTCCTTCAGTGCATTTAAATGAATAATATCAACAGCAAAATAATATTGGGGTGGCCACAGGGAAGGCCAGAGTTTACACAGGGGTGGCCGTGGCCGTGGAGGCGCCCCTGCTAAAACATCCAACTTTTTAACTTTTATTTAAGCTAATTTAGTTAAATAAACTCCTGTTTGCTAAACAACTATATATTACTGAAATTAATATAAAAAACGGAATAAATATATTCTATTTACACACATTTGGATAACTAAATAAATACACTTAATGATGGGTTAAACACCTGTGGATGTTGGCCCAGTAATGATTAACTTACCCCCCCCTCCCCCCCCACACACACACACATGTGTTTACCTGACTTGCTTTTAAATGCTCGGCCAGGATCATTGAGATGTCGAATAATAATGATGTTTTGCCCTTTCTGACTGAACGTGTCCAATTAAACGCAGCGCTGATAAAGGCTGAAGCAGAGCCGACGACTCTATCTGCCAAATTATTATTTTATTCAGTGACAATCAAACACGGAGGCGGAATGAGTTTCAGTCACCTCCGCACAACACCACCTCATTAAACACACACACACACACACACACACACACACACACACAAACACACACACACACACACAGAGCTGTGTTTATAACGCTTCATAAGGAGGATGGTCTGATGTACAGGAGTGTTTCTCACAGTGTTATTGGTACACACAACTCATTTTTATGTCTGTTGCTGGCCTGAGGTCAGTCTGTACGCTGGAGCGTTTCTCAGGGCTTCTTCTCAAGAGCAAATAACATCTTCATCAGCAGATTCATCGTTTACTGAATAATAAAGCGGGTTTCTGGCTCCCGGAGCACAGCGTGAGAAGACTGTACTGTACTGTACGTGTGTGACGGTCCGCGTTCAGGTGTGTGATCCACTGTACTGCCGACACCTCTGATATTAACAGCTCATGATTATTCAGTGTTGACTTATGCTAATTAGACAGCGCTCTGGAATACTGCAATCTGATTGGTCAGTCAGGACATTCCGAGGCGTGTTACCTGCTGATAACCACTGATGATTAATTACTGGCTGATCTCATAACATAAACTCATGTGGATACTGCCTAATGAATATAGTGCTGGCCGAAACTACCCATCACATCACACAATGCGGCACATCAGAGCATCTGATTGGACATATTGTCTAAATGTCATTTTGCTCAGTATAAACACTGATCAGATGTGTATCCTGTGCGTGTGTGAGAGTGTGTGTGCAGTCACTGGCTGGTGTGTGTGTGTGGTCAAGGCGCTGGCATTATGTCAGTGTGATCAGCGCAGGTTTCTGGCCTAGACTCCAGTGATATTACAGTAAATAAACGATGATGGTGAGAGTCGAGCAGCTGTCAGACACACACACACACACACACACTGAGTCCAACACTGAGAGAGAGAGAGAAACGGCTGAAGCAGAAGCAAAGACACACTCCTGCACACAATCACACACACACACATGCACATTTCTGAACACACACACACACACACACACACACACACACACACACACACACACACACACACACACACACACACACACACACACACACACACACACACACACTCGATTGCTTTCACAAAATCTTTCAACCCAAGTTCATTCTGGAAACGTAGCCCCGCTGATGTTTCTGGAGACCGTGGTTTACGAACATGGCCGGAGGTATGTATGGCTGCATTTTATTTTTTAAGCGAACGCTACGGCCGGTGTGACGCCGCTCCTCTTTGCACTCGCCCACTGACAGCTCACCTCCGTATGGAGGGCTTTCCCACCGCAACCAGTTTGTCCGGTTAGCTCATCGTGTATGTCGGCGGAGCGGAGACCCACGGAGCTGACCACTAAGACGGCGATAACCGGGTTCGAGTCCGGGAAAGAGCGATTCCAGAAATCAGGGAAGACAAAAACAGAATCCAGTGAATAACAGGGTGAGAATGTGGTGAACTCTGAAAACGCAGTCAAAATCAGACAAGGGCTTTTCTTTTTCTGGACGGCTTTTGTAAATCGCTGCTTGGGTTTTAAGGAAGCGAGCGGGCGAGCAGGCGGGTCAATCGGTAAAACCGGTTGGGTTTAGGGAAGGAGAAGGGTGGGTTGGGCGATTGGCTGGTCGCCCAGTCAGTCATTCAGACAGTCGAACAGACGGTCACTCGACAGCGGCCTCCGGTGGCTTAACACGAGAACAGCGCGGGCACTAACGGCACTCGTGACAGGCGTTTGATATGCAAAAAAGCAAACACAGCAGCCTCTCGCGAATTTCTGAAAATAAACACTGCACAAATATGTACCTCCCGGGACGCATTTCGTGGTCTCCAGAAACGTCCGTGGGACGACGTTTCCAGAATGAGCCTGGGTTGAAATCTTTGCACTCGTGTACACACATTTGTCTGCTTGAACTCACACTCGTGAAGTTTATCCATAAACAAATGTCGAGAGGATCACGTGCCTATGATTGTTCACAGCTGTTCCAACTTTAGCTAATGACTGATTATCCTATCAGACGATCCTTAACTCACTATAAATAACCAGACTTTCCTCATCTCAATATCTTCGTTTTGAAGAAACCCCCCCACCCAACCCTACTTTCCCTCCTTTCAAACGGGCGTCACAGTGGCCAGCGATTAGCGCTGTTGCCTCACAGCACGAATGCCCCTGGTTTAATTCCTTTCCAAACCAGACGGCATTTCTGTGCGGAGTTTGCTCGTTCTCCCCGTGGTCGCGTGGGTTTTCCCCGGGTCCTCCGGTTTCCTCACACAGTTCAAAAACAAGCACCCAAACAATTAATCAAAATACATTAGCTAAACTCTGAGTACACCTTTCAGCATCCATATCTGACACTTAGCTACTACAAGCAAGAGGGGGAGTCATCGACATCTACCTGAGCTCAAACTCCCCTCTCACCTTGCAACGGGAGGGAGCCCAGGGCTCGAGGATCTTATAAGCTCAGGGCTCTCTCCCGGGACAGCACGCCAAACTAGCTTTACTATCAATCATCAGCTAAGTTGAAACACTCTTGAAACACTAGTGTACACTTACACACTCAATCACGCACACATGAACACACACACATGCACACACACACACTCTAATGCACATCGACACACAATAAAACATTACATATATAACAGTTCTGTATTTTTCAAGCACATAGTACTGCAGTTTAACCTGCGTATCCTACACATGATCGTCAAACTATATCATGGTTAATGGTCATATTTACAGTGTTTTATGACAACAGCAAATATTTGTATTAAGCTTTTTACTGAATGCTTCAACCCTAGCGGAGATTCTTACAGCACCGTTAATAAAACAACTAAATCATACAGCAACACCACTCACTGAGTTAGTGAAATTAAAAGCACAAACACTGCTCTGCTCTCAGTTTGCTGTCTCGTAACACACACTTTGCAAAACTGTAGGCAGAGTCCACTGCACAGCACTCTTTTGCAGAACTGAAACACAACCCACTGCTTTACCCTGAATTTCCAAGTGATCAACACACTCCTATACACATGTCTGGCTATTATTTAGAGTTTTGCCGGCTGTCTGGCACGCTGTCACATGTGTTTTAGATGATTAGTTCAACCTTCAATCAGCCCAAGCACTATAAATGAGCCACCTGTAAGAGGGAGAGGACGACAAGGAGGTGAAGTTAGAGGAAGAGGACAAGGAGGAGCAAAAGGAGGACGAGGAGGCATGTAGGGACATTGACCATGCACCATGTCAGGCCTGGACAGGACATTCCAGAGGACATTTTCCTGGTGCCTTGGACTAGAGGACATTGCATGTGATGTAGAGGAAATATTGTGGCCAGACCCAGAGAGACGACATGATTTATTTCTCCTCAGTGAAATCACTATTTTGTGTTTTGACTTGGGAAAACACTTGTGTTTGTTTTGATGTGTGTAAATAAACACCAGCACTTGAAGTGTGTATGTTTACAGAACTAAGAGAAAGGCATGACCTCAGACTGACGTAGCCTTAGCTTGAGCTCAGAGAAGGCAAAAGTCAGATGTAGTTTTTGTTCATTCGATAAGGTGTAGTTGGTGCACATTGTGTGCTTATTAATGTGATGGCTTGTGTTAAATGATTGATGCAAACATACCATTTTTACAAAGGTTTGAAGAGATCAGCAAGGTTTATTAGCTTTCGCAAGACAACTAAAATGTTTTGCAGATTTGGTGAAGGGTTTTCTCATTGGTGTGTAGAGTTTTGCAAAAACAGCCAGTAGTTACTAAAAATGTGCTTAAGCGATCAGAATAAAACTATAAGCTTTTTAATCATTCTTTAAAATGTTTTTTTCTGATTTAAATGTGTTAAAAATGGAAAAATGTATGGAATATTTAGAGATATCATGCATAATTAAATGAATTATTCTGTATAATCACATTAATTAATGTGTATAACTACAGTAATAACCTGTATAATTACAATAACAATCATTATAATCTGTATTAATCTGTATGATTACAAAAAATACATATTTACAGTCATAATTTGTAAAACGTCAGCAATAATCTGTATATTTGCAGTAATAATTAGTAAAACGGCAGTAATTACCAGGTTTTTTCTCTTTTTTCACAGTTGAAATGCAAATGATCTACAGTAATAAACTGTAATTTAATGAATTTGAGCGTAAAGTCAGTTTTTGCATGTGATTTTGTTGAACATTTATTTAATGAATCATCTCTGGTCCAGTCTTTTGTACAGTGTACACAGAGAGCGTGTAATAGCAGTTCTACAGCTTTTAAAGAAGCACACACATTAATGTTACTCAGTTCCTCATTTTACACTCCTGCTTTACAGAAACCACACGCTGAGATGATCTCCATCTATTGTACTTCAGTATGGAGCATTAGAAATGTCTTGCTCTGCTGTTGTGTTTTAGTGTTAGTGAAGACCTGGCTACGGCAAAGACACACATGACGTTTCATGCTTTATAATCTTGATCTGTGAGCACGATCCTCTGTTTTATCATTACTTAGACATTAAAATACTCTACATTATGCAGAGGAATAATTCATAATAGTAGTAACACTAATTCTAGAGTGAGATGTGTGAATCAGCAGCGATTTCTGACCGGTTCTGATGGTCAGCTGCAGATGTGAACACATGGCGGAAGAAAGTAGTTCCTCACACAAAGGGTTTCGAGACTCTCTGTGCTTGATTTCATATATCAAACAGTTGAAAGCAGAAGTTTCCAAACACTATATAAAAAGGCACATCACCATTTAAATAAAGTCAGATGTTATTGTGGCTAAACGTTTCCTCTTTAGGTAAGTGAGGATGATCAGATGTGTTTCTGTTCTGCTTAAAAGCAGAATATTGAGAGAGAGATATTGATTGAGAAATTGTTGTAACTCTTCTTGAAGTCAAGTTTACACACAGCTCAGATGATGATGTCGAGGGTTTTGGAAGTTTCTGATTGGCTGATTGACAACATTTGAGTTAATGTGATGCACAACTGTAGAATAGTATTGAAGGAAAAGCTCAAACACACTGCTTCCTTGTGTGACAACATGGGAAAATCAACAAGCCAGAATCAACAACAAAGCCAGAATAACCATTAGCTGAATGACAGTGGGGAAAGACTGATGTTTGGAGGCATGTCCTGTGCTCTGATGGAGCTAAGATTGAACTGTTTGGCCATAATGAGCAGTGTTACATCTGGAGGACAAAGGGGAAAGCGCACAAACCTAGAACACCATCCCAACTGTGCAGTATGGGGCGGCAGCATCATGTTGTGGGGCTGTTTTGCTGCAGGAGGGACTGGTCCACTTCACAGCATAGATGGCATCATGAAGACAGAACATTATGGAGAAATACTGAAGCAACATCTCAACACATCAGCCAGGACATTACAACTGCCACAAATGGTTCTTCCAAACAGCCCATGACCCTGAGCACACTGCCAAATGAGTTCACATGTGCTTTAAGAACAGCAGAGTGAATGTTTTGGAGTGGCCATCACATAGCCCTGATCTCAATCCTATAGAACATTTGTGGGCAGAGCTGAAAAAGCTTGTGCGAGAAAGACAACCAACAAATCTGATTCAGTTACAGCAATTCTGTCAGGAGGAATGGGCCAAAACTCCTGCAAACTATTTACATTACATTTACATTTACATTTAGTGAACAAGGAGTTGAGCTGCATGTTCAGATAAGAAGGGTCGGATCTTTCTGATGTTATAGAGTGTGAATCTGCACGATTGAGCAGTTCTAGAAATGTGGTCAGAGAAGTTTAGTTGGTCATCAATCGTTACTCCAAGGCTTTTCACCATTTTGGATGCAGTAATGGTTGCCCCATCCATCTGGATTGAAAAGTTATGGTGTAGAGTCGGGTTGGCAGAAACTACAAGCATTTCCGTTTTTGCGAGGTTCAGCTGAAGATGATGATCTTTCATCCAGTGTGAAATGTCCGACAGGCAGGCTGAGATGCAAGCCGGAACCGAGGGATCATCAGGGTGAAAAGAGAGGTATAGCTGGGTATCATCAGCATAGCAGTGGTAGGAGAATCCATGTCTCTGGATGACTGGTCCTAGAGATGATGTGTAGATGGAGAAGAGAAGTGGCCCAAGAACAGAGCCCTGAGGTACCCCTTTTGTGTGAAGCTTGTGGAAGGAGACCCAAAGCATCTGACCAAAGTTATACAGTTTAAAACAAAGCTAAACAAAATACCAAGGAAATGTGTGTAAACTTTTGATGGTCAAGAAATTAATAAACAATTTTCAAAAAATCATTTAGCAAATGTAAATCTATATATGTATATATATGCTGTTAAACTGTTGTATAAGTGCATCATCAGAGCCATATTACTGTGATGAGGCTGTAAATCAGCACTGCTGGGGAACTAAGGCATCAGCCCAGTGTTCAACACGTGACTCTAAGACACACGGCAACAATAATTCACAAAGAGCTGCGAGTGTATCTGAACATAACGACACACCGTACACTACTCATCAGCCAATCACAATCCAGCATTCAACAGACCTGGAGTATATGTACACACACACACACACACACGCGCACGCACACATACACAGATCTGCTTTTCCAGCTGTTGCATCATAAACAAATGCCTGAAGTCAGAGAATAATGAAGACAAATACCGACAGTCCACATCAACTGTAACACACACACACACACACACATACCCACACACACATGCACAAACACATTCACAAATACACACAAACACACATACACCCCCCCATATATATATATATATATATATACACACAAACACATTCATAAATACACACACACACACACACACACACACACACACACACACACACACACACACACACACACACACACACACACACACACACACATACACACACTCTTCACTTCAGTGGCCAGTATTTTTCAGGTGTGTGTGATGGATGTATGTCATCATCCTCATCATCATAATCCTCCTCTTCCTCATCCTTATCCTCATCTTCATCATCCACTTCATCCTTATCTTCATCATCCTCCTTCTCATCTTTATCATATTCCTACTCTTCATCATCCTCTTCTTCATCATACTCCTCATCTTCATCATCCTCATCTACATCCTCCTCCTACTCTTCATCATACTCCTCATCATCTTCATTCTCCTCCTCCTCATCTTCATCATCCTCCTTATCATCGTCTTCTTCATCATACTCCTCATCTTCATCATCCTCATCTACATCCTCTTCCTACTCTTCATCATACTCCTCATCATCTTCATTCTCCTCCTCCTACTTCTCATCTTCATCATCCTCCTCATCTTCATCCTCCTCCTCTTCTTCATCCTCATCTTCTTCCTCCTCTTCCTCCTCATGAGTGTTTGAGATGCTGGTCTCCTCAGATGATGTTGTCAGTCGGAGCATCAGTTCATCTCCACTTTCCCATCCACTCAGCCTTCCTCAGAGTGTGTGTGTGTTCAGGAGATTCACCTGCGCGCACACTCACACCTCACGCGTGTGTGTCCGCATTAAATACACAAACACAGCAAACCGGTGGGAAACTGATTACACGCGTTTTCCACAGTCATGTGACCCTGGCACACGGACCAATCAGATTACAGGAAGACAAATCACCTGCTGCTGCTGCAAACACACACACACACACACACACACACAAACACACACACACACTAATCTGATCAGCAGTGGAGGAAGAACACATGCACACTGAAACAACACACCAAACACACACTATCCAGAGCAGACACACACTATGAAGACAAAACACACACTCCAGACCCAACAGCTGTGTGTTTGTGTTTGTGTACATGAGTGTATGTGGGTGTGTCTGTGTGTGTGTTAAAGTGAGAGAGCGAGTGTGTGACAGAATTTGTGAGTGTCTGTGTGTGAGAGAGAAATATGTGTGTGCATGTGTGTGTGTATCAGTGTGTGATAGAATTTGGGAGTGAGTGAGTGTGTGTGCATGGCTTTATATGGGTGTGACTGTGTGTGTTTGAGTTTGTGTGTGTGTGTGTGTGTCTGTGTGTGTGTGTGTGAGAGCAGCTGTGGTTGTGTTGTTAGCAGGTGATGGATCTGAAAGAAACAGAAGCACCGGCGGCGCTGCATTTCTGCTCCACACTGCTGATAACCTGTGCACACACACACACACACACACACACACACACACACACACACACACACACACACACACACACACACACACACACAATGCTGTAGTGGGTCATTTGTCTAGCAGATATATGGACTTATTTACCCCAAACCCCTGATGATGAGACGGAGAGCATGTTCAGATAAACACCTGCAATCCCTCACACTGCAGACCTGTGTGTGTGGCGGCCACTTTATTAGGTACACCTCACTAGTACCGGGTTGGACCACTTTCACCTTCAGATCTGCCTTAATCCTTGGTGTCAGAGATTTAGCAAGCTGCTGGAAATATTCCTCAGAGGTTTTGCTCCATATTGTCATGATAGCATCACACAGTTGCTGCAGATTTGTCGGCTGCACATCCATGATGCCAATCTCCTGCTCCACCACATCCCAAAGCTGCTCTATTGGATTGAGCTCTGGTGACTGTGGAGGCCATTTGAGTACAGTGAACTCATCGTCATGTTCATCAGTCTGAGATGATTGAGCTTTATGACATGCTGCGTTATCCTGCTGGAAGTAGCCATCAGAAGATGGAGACACTGTGCTCATAAAGGGATGGACATGGTCAGCAGCAATACTCAGGTAGGCTGTGGCGTTGATGCTCAATTGGTACTAATGGAGCCAAAGAAAATCTCCCCCACACCATTACACCACCACCACCAGCCTGAACCGCTGATACAAGGCAGGATGATCCATGCTTTCATGTTGTTGAGCCGAGCATCTGAATGTGTCAGCAGAAATGGAGACTCATCAGAGCAGCAACGTTTCTCCAATCTTCTATTGTCCAGTTTTGGTGAGTCTGTGTGAATTGTAGCCTCAGTTTCCTGTTCTTAGCTGACAGGAGCGGCACCCGGTGTGCTCTTCTGCTGCTGTGAAAGTGAGTGTGTCTTAGTGTGAGTCTGCATGTTGTGTGTTTAATGTGAATGTGTGTGTGTCTGTGTGTTTTTCAATGTGTTTTTGTCTTTGTGTGTGTGGATAAGTGTGAATGTGTGTGTGTATTACCGTATATGTGTGTGCATATTTTAGTAAGTGTCTTGATTTATGTGTAGATGTATTTTAGTGTGTGTGTTAGTGGAATGTGTGTACATATGTGTCCTATAGTGTGCGCATGTGTCTTAGTGTGAATGTGTGTGTGAGGATGTGTGTTTATCCTAACTATAGTCAGCATGTGTGTGTTTGTGTCTGTGTATGTGTAACCCCACCCGTCCTACACCACCCAACCTGCTCCGAGCCGGGATCGAACCGGCAACCTTCCACATGGGAGTCGGTTGCTCTACCAAGGAGGCTGAAGACCATGACCTCTAGTGTCTGTTGCTAGAGCACCTTTAGAGGTCAGAGGAGTGAGGTTTACCTGCACAGCACACACTAGCTGGCCTCCGTCACACATGCACAAACAGCACACACACACAGGCTGACGGCTGTAATTTGCAGTGTGTCAGTGAGGGAAATGAGCTTCAGCGTTATCTGCAGTTAATGACAGTTTCACTTTACACTGAGGGACAGCTTACAGTCTCCAATGGCTGAGCAGACACACACACACACACACACACACACACACACACACACACACACACACACACACACACACACACACACACACACACACACACACACACACACAAACACACAGACACAGTTTAATTGCGTGTGTGTTGAACACAGATGCTTCACATCTACTGCTGAACTCATCGGTGGCTCTTCAACACTCCGCCTGTTTAAAGACGCTGAACCCTCCGCAGCAGCAGCGCATCACACCTGCTCTCCATTACACACACTTACCATCACTGCACACCAGGCAGTGTGTGAACGCGCTCTAATGAGCATCTGAAACCCACTCAGCTGCTCACCATACTAGTTAAGCTACATTAAGTCAAACGGCATGTCTAAGCAAACCCGTTTACCACAATAAATCATCTGAGTAATGCTCATTTAATCCACAGACACACTTCTATAGTTAACAGAGCAACACACGAGACAGAACAGCACTGCCAATACTACTGGAAAAGCCCAATTATGAGCAGGCATCTGCAGCATTGCATTAGGAAGCTCAGTTAGCAGCAGCTTCAGGACAGATGCCGGCTGGTCGTGTTCACATTATAAGCATTACCCCATCATCACGACTGCACTGCAGCCTCCTCGCCGGATGGACTTCTCCATCTTCTTGTCTTCTAATAGATCTAGCAGAATTGATCGCCTGTCAGCCATGAAATAATTATTTGCTATTGATGCAGCAGAGCGCGTGCGTTAGACAAGTGCTGACAGATCATTTATTCTCACACAAACGACCTGAGACAGACAAACTGACCAGCACATCACCAGAACCACCGCAGGCTAATGGACACGTCTGACTGCCATCACATAAATCCAACGCAATCGTCCTGCAAATCAAACTGCATAATTGCAACTCAAAGAGAGCGTGCTTGTGTGTCTATTCAGTGGCAGAGCCGAGAGATTGAGTGATCAGCATGAGCAGAATTACCGCATGAGCGTCTGAAACCAACATGACTGCATTACAGTATGTGCATTGCGATGATCAGAACACATATATGCCAACACTCAAAAGTGTGTGCTCAATTCCATCAGTTATTCTACGGTTCTGCCGCGTGCTTGATTCTGATTGGCTGATGAGCATTCTAAGACACATAATTCAGCGAAGCATCATTCTTGCATGTGTTATCATGTATTACTGTCCTGGTACACAAACACTTTCTCTGCAGATATTTAAAGCAGCCAGAAAAATCCTTCATCCACATATAATCTTTCTTCAAGAGTGAGAGTTTTAAACACAATAGTTAAAACAAATAAATAACAAAAAACTAAATAAAACAAATAAACAACAAACAAATAAACAAATAATAATAATAAATTATAATTTAAAATATTATTACAAATAAAACAAACAAACAAACAAACAAACTAATAAATAAATAAAACAAATAAACAACAAACAAATAAACAAATAATAATAATAAATTATAATTTAAAATATTATTACAAATAAAACAAACAAACAAACAAACTAACTAATAAATAAAATAAATAAACAACAAACAAATAAACAAATAATAATAATAAATTATAATTTAAAATATTATTACAAATAAATAATTAATCAAATAGATAATAAATAAATAAATAAATAAATGAATAAACAAGTATTTTTGTAACAAAATAACAGGACCTGTGCAACCCATTACAGCATTGTGTGTGTGTGTTTGGCGTGCTTGATTCTGATTGGCTGATGAGCATTCTAAGACACATAATTCAGCGAAGCATCATTCTTGCATGTGTTATCATGGATTACTGTCCTGGTACACAAACACTTTCTCTGCAGATATTTAAAGCAGCCAGAAAAACCCTTCATCCACATATAATCTTTCTTCTAGAGTGAGAGTTTTAAACACAATAGTTAAAACAAATAAATAGCAAAAAACTAAATAAAATAAATAAATAACAAACAAAACAAATTAATAAATAACAAACAATAAAGCAAAAAAATAACAATCAAATAAAACAAACACAATTAATAACATATAAATAAATAAACAAATAAAAAATAACAATAATAAATAAATAAATAAAACAAATAAATAACAAAATGTAATTAAATAAAGCAAATAAATAAATAACAAAAACTAAATGAAACAAATAAATAAAAAACAAATAAAACAAATAAATAAATAATGAAAAATAAATAAAACAAATAAATAACAAAAAATAGATGAATTTATAATAATAATACATTTTAATTAAAAATAGTATTATTATTTATTATATTACAATTAAATAAATAAATAAAACAAATAAACAACAAACAAATAAACAAATAATAATAATAAATTATAATTTAAAATATTGTTACAAATAAAACAAACAAACAAACAAACAAACTAATAAATAAATAAAACATATAAACAACAAACAAATAAACAAATAATAAAAATAAATTATAATTTAAATCATTATTACAAATAAATAATTAAACAAATAGATAGTAAATTAATAAATAAATAAATGAATAAATAAGTATTTTTGTAACAAAATAATAGGACCTGTTCAACCCATTACAGCATTGTGTGTGTGTGTGTGTGTGTGTGTGTGTGTGTGTGTGTGTGTGTGTGTGTGTGTGTGTGTGTGTGTGTTTGCACTGCGGCGTGCTTGATTCTGATTGGCTGATGAGCATTCTAAGACACATAATTCAGCGAAGCATCATTCTCGCATCATCTATTACTGTCCTGGTACACAAACACTTTCTCTGCAGATGTTTAAAGCAGCCAGAAAAATCCTTCATCCACATATAATCTTTCTTCAAGAGTGAGAGTTTTAAACACACATACATTATAGCTGGCATTACAGATGTTAAATATTATTAATTATGCCAAATTTGAATCAAGTCATTTAGGGCGAACACAAGCACGACTGTGAGCTGCAGAAACAGTGTAAGTCATGTCAGATGTCTGAGAATCCTACACAATCTGAGCATCTGTTGATATTCAGACGGATCTCTCTGATCAGGGAAGAACTGAATCTAAATCAGGTTCAGCATCTGATGACAGATTCCTCAAGCTCTTCCTCTTTCATGTGTGCAGCCTGTAAGAGCCAAACTGGCTTCCAGATATGATTCAACAGTGTGAAACACACTCACTCAATGCTGAACCACCAGATAACAGCACTCATGCTCATTACATTAGCCATTTTAACTGTGTTCTGTACAAAAATGAACACAATAATGACAAATCTGTGATTTTACTTCAAATCTCAGGATGAACAGATGAAACACTGTAAGATATCAGACTACGGTAAGATGCCATTTCAGGAAGAGTAAATGAACTAAACCTAATGGTAACACTTTATGGTCCATTGGAGTATTAGTAGACAGTCTGCTGAATATCTGCTGATTCTGCTCCTTCAACAGGCATTTAACTGACTATAGGAAACTTTGCAAGTACATGTTAACTTACACTAACCCCAACCCCAACCCTAACAGTCTAGTGATGATCTAATGAGAATTAATTGTGTGTGATGTAACTTAAGCTCAACAAATGGACCATCAAAATAAAGTGTGACCAATGAATATGACTACTGGTGTTATTATTCATATGATCATGTTTTCAATCTGTTTGACTTGATTATCTTTCTATGCAAGACAAAAGATGTTCTAAACTATTACTGAACAAAACTAAACTTCATTGAGTTGCCAAAATTAAATAAATACATTCTCAAAATGTTATTTAATGAATATCTTGATGTTGTAAAGCAGTGTATGTTTGCAGAGACACGAGAGTCAATACAGAGTAAAATACAAGTACATACAGAATAATCATTACTAATAATTATTTCATTTGATTTGATCACTGGGCGAAACAAGATTAAATAAATAGGTAAAAATTAAATAAACAAATCAATATTAAAAAAAATAATAAAACCAAATAAAATAATAAAATAAAAATGAGAGAAAATTCTTAAAATATTGTTCCATGAAACTCATACAGGTCTGCAGTGACACAAAGTGAGTAAGTACAGAATTATTATCACTTCTGGTCAAACCAAGGACAATTTATAATAATAAACAAACAAATAAATAAAACAAATAAATGACAAATAAATAAAATAAATAACAAATAAATAAAATAAATAAATGACAAATAAAATAAAATAAATGAATAAATAACAAATTAAAAAAACTAAACAAATAAATGACAAATAAATAAAATAAATAAAAAATAACAAATAAATTAATAAATGAAACAAATAAATATCAAATAAATAAATGAAACAAACAAATAAATAAAACAAATAAATAACAAACAAAACAAATAAATAAATGAAACAAACAAATAAATAAAACAAATAAATAACAAACAAATAAAACAAAGACAATTAATAACAAATAAATAAAAAAATAAAACAAACAAAAAATAACAACAATAAATAAATAAATAAAACAAATAAATAACAAAATGAAATTAAATAAAGCAAATAAATAAATAACAAAAACTAAATAGAACAAATAAATAACAAAATTAAATAAACTAATAATAATAATAATACATTATAATTTTAAATATTAATATTATTTATTATATTATTATTAAATAAATAAATAAAACAAATAAACAACAAACAAATAATAATAAATTATAATTAAAAATATTATTACAAATAAATAAATAAATAAATAAATAAATAAATAAATAAATAAATAAATAAATAACAATTTTTGTAACAAAATAATAGGGGAAAATAAGAGAAAATTCTTAAAATATTGTTTCATGAAAATAATACTGGTTTACAGTGACACGAAATCACACAACATCATTTCTGGTCAAACCAAGGACAATTTATAATAATAAATAAATAAAACAAATAAACAACAAACAAATAAACAAATAAATAAATTATAATAATAATAAATTATGATTAAACAATTATTAGAAATAAAGGCAGTGGCAGTATAAGTCAGTGAGGGCTCTTACCTGTCCATCAGGTGCTTCTGCTACAGCCGTTTAACCCTTTACTCATCAGATTCTCTCCATCATCACTTACCTTTACCCTACTAAACATACACAGGAGTAACACAGCCAGTGTCTGCAGCTCAGCCCGACTCTCAGTGGGTTCAATAACTAACTCTGGCAGTGGGTTAAATGGAAAACTCTCTTGCAGTGGGTTAACTAACTCTTGCAGTGGGTTAACTAACTCTCTTGCAGTGGGTTAACTAACTCTGGCAGTGGGTTAACTAACTCTCGCAGTGGGTTAAATAAATGACCGTGGCCGTGGGTTAACTAAGTGTGTCAGCGGGTCAGGACTCAACTAGTCAGAGATCCGGGATGGGTTAGTTAGTGAGACTGTGGGTCAGGAGAAGCTCAGTGGGTCATGTGTGGGTTTGGGTTAGTACTTTAGTAAAAACAGCAGGTCAGACACAAAAATGGTTGTTAGTACAGTTACGACAAAGGTTTCATTCAGATTAGTGACAGAATTTGGGTTTAGTCGTTGAGTGGGAGTCAATTGAAATCCTTTGTGGTCTGATTTGGACACAGAAGTTTAGGCACGTTTAGTAGAAAACAACAAACAAATAAACAAACAAATAAATAAATAAATGAATCCATCAAGAATGGTCACGTCGTGGGGAAGAAGCCATGCGTTTGAGTGAGCGGATGATGATGATGATGATGATGAATGAGTGAAGCAGAAGCTGATGGCGCAGGGAGTCCACATCGACACACAGGAACAGGAAGAGGAAGAGGAAGGGGAAGGGGAAGCACATTTAGTAGATTAGGGGTTAAGCGGAAGCACACGGGGTCCACAGGTTTGCGTGCGAGCCCAGAATCTCTGTATTCTGATTGGCTGAGCATCGCAGACTCCCTGGCGCCGCAGGCAGATGAAGCGCATGCTCAAACACACACACACACAAGTACACAACTACACACACACACACTGATGGGTGCAGGCGCGAGCTGTCAGTCATCTGAGATTACCCAGAATGCACTGGGCTGTTACTCTACAGTTGGTTAGATGGTAATAACTGCACACTAATGCAGGCGGCGGGAGAGAATCATATCAATCATCTGACCCGCAACACACACTCACACACACTCACACACACTCACACTAGAGTTAATACACCATATACTCCACACACTGTAGTGTGATCATGTTTAATTATTCCCCAAGTGCTGTTTAGCAGAGATAAAGCAGATATATTCAGCACATCTCTAATCATAACAGTGTTCATAACTCATCTCTAATAACTGATGTGTTTCCTCTTCTCCATGATGACAGCACATAATATTAGACTAGATAGATTTGTTCCTTAATTTTAGATTTGTAAATATTAAATAATTTTAAATTCAAAACTGTACCATATACATCAGCGTAAAACCTGTGACTGGTGGAAAAACAGCCTCTGTAATTGTGGATTAAGATCACTCGGGTCTCCACTTGTGCCATGGCCTTTCTATTTGGTTTTATTTTATTCCTCAAGCTCATCTAAACTTTCCTCTTTTCCCACTAATGATGCAATGTTCTCCCCATGATCATGTATGGACGGGTGTCTGTACAGCCGTACCTGATTCAGACAAAATCTCTTCAAACCGTTTCATATTCAACTCAAATCAAACATGTCGCCGCGCGAGCTGTTCACTCCAGTCTCCAAAAAAACAACATTCGCTCCGCCAGCCGAAATCATGTGGCCCACACCCAAAGCCAACTTCTGCAAACACAGTGATGACGTCACATTCGCCACGTGCACTCAAGCGAACTAGTGGACACATCGAGTATAAACCAGACTTAAGCTGCGCTCACACTGGGCTTCTCCTCCCATAGACTTCCATTCATGCGCAGGCGAATGCGTCAGACCGGAAACGCAGGGTCATGCGTCAAGTTTTGCAGGTTGCTGCGGTGCAAAGTTCAAGCTTGGTGAACTCTGACCTGCGAAACTGCATCACTTGACTGCGTGAGACCAATCGAGGATCAAAACATGACCTCTCTGAACAGAAATGTTAAACATGGAGCAATCACTCACTTTATTAATGCCTAATAATCTTGTTTAATCCTGCCCCTTTTCACAGAGCTGTACGACAGAATTTCGCACACACAAACTCTGGTGTGAGCGCAGCTTTAAGCGTGCAGTGATCGGTGTGACCCACGGCGCCTGCCTTCCGCATTGCTGTGCATTTATACTGCTGCTGCTGCGTGTGCTGCTCTGCAGTAACACCTCTGAAACACTAGCTGGCAGTAATGTGTTTTTGTTCCTCTGTGTCGAGTTTCTTTGACTTGTTTTGTTTTTTCTGAACACTACCTTAATGTACAAGTGACTCAAACTCGCTCATTCAGAGGCAGGAACCGGCGAACGTGCAGCAACTTTAATCATGAGGTGAACACAGCACAACAGTCTCCATCCAGAGCTCCTTCATGAGACACTTTCAAACACTCACTGCATCGGCCTCAAGTGCCTCTCAGCACCGCCCACACTCGTCAGCGCTACCAAGCCGACCAATCACAGAGCTTGCACTATGCGTTGTTGCGATGTTTATTTACATGTTTTGGGAGGTACGCGCCAGCATCGGAGATGGCCACAGCAATGTGACCATGTAGTACAAATCAGCCTTTAAGGGTAAATACTGTCAGTAATGGACTTATTCTGTTAAATAGCACTTGGGAAATGTGCTGCTCACACACACACACACACAGTCACACAGTATATTTTTCAGAATGACAGAACAGTGTAAATTCAACTGACGAGTCCAGTGACGGGCAGCACTCTGTTAATTAAGTATAATAATAATAATAATAAAAATAATAATAATAATAATAACAATAATAATGATAATAATAATAATAATAATAATAATAATGATAATAATAATAATAATAATAACAACAATAATAATAATAATAATAATAATAACAATAATAATAATGATGATGATAATAATAATAATAATAATAATAATAATAATAATAATAATAATAATAATAATAATAATAATAACAATAACAATAACAATAATAATAACAATAATAATGATAACAATAATAATAATAATGACGATAAAATAATAATAATAAAAAATAATAATAACAACAATAAAAAATACTAATAATACATAATAATAATAATAATAATAATTATAATAATAACAATAATAATAATAATAATAATAATAATAATAATGACAATAAAATAATAATAATAAAAAAATAATAATAACAACAATAAAAAAATAATAAAATAATAATGATAATAATAATAATAAATAATAATAAATAATAATAAACAAATAATAATAATAAAATAATAATAATAATAATAATAATAAAATAATAATAATAATAATAATAATGATAATATTAACAATAATAACAATAACAATAATAATAATAACAATAATAACAACAACAATAATAATAATAATAAAATAATAATAACAACAATAAAAAAATACTAATAATACATAATAATAATAATAATAATTATAATAATAACAATAAAAATAATAATAATGACGATAAAATAATAATAATAATAAATAATAACAACAATAAAAAAATAATAAAATAATAATGATAATAATAATAATAAATAATAATAATAAATAATAATAAACAAATAATAATAATAATAATAATAAAATAATAATAATAATAATAATAATAATAATAAAAAAAAATAATAATTATAAAAGCATTTTTATATCTTGAATCTTTGATGAAACATATAGATGATAGACTAATCAAAATAAATAAAAAAACAGATAGATTTAAATATTTCAAATCCAATGACACAAACCAAAGTGAAGGACTAAAAGGTGATTATAAGCGCTAATAAAGCCTATATGGGCAGATGAATGATGAGGGTTAATCTGACTGATTCTCAGCTGAACAGCAGAATAAACGCTGCGTCAGAACCAGCGCTCCCGCCATCAATAACACTCCCTCAGCAGCTCTAAAGGCGAGTGAGCTTCAGTAATAATTAATTGTTCATGTTTAATAATTAGGTTAGTTGTCCTGTGGGTGTGTGCACTAATGAAATCATCACTCACAGCGAATAAACAAAGCCAAAGCGGCGCTCTGAACACAGCTTTCTGCATTTCTGCATCTCATCTGCTGAATCCATCACAGACGCTGACTATGAAGAGTAAAGTAAAGCAGGATCCCCGGGACAAGCGGAGGTTCTGGCTGTAGGACGTCTGCTGGAGTTTAACATCAGAAATATTCGATTCTTATACAAATACGGCTGTTATAAAATCAGAACGCCTGTTATTATTTACATCCAGCTGTTGTGACATCAGAACGTCTGCTTATATGTGTTATTTTGCATCTGCAGACTCTGGAATGACAGTAAAACAGTCTAACTAAAATATAAATCAGTTCATTAACACAAAATAAATACAAGATTTGAAATACGCAATAATAAACTGACTGCATTTCTAAAACATTATCAATCCACCGTAAACCAGTGCTATAGCTATAATTACATTCTGTGTGGATGTCTGCATGTCAACACGTCTCATTAGTGTTAGTGTGAAGTTTGCTATAGTCAGTAGAACTGCTGCAGGGGCATTAATAAATAACGTCTGAGCAGATATTAAATGGGTCATGAACTACTTACAGTTTTTAGGGCCACTTTCAGTGTCACACAGATTCTTCCATCCTCAAACGTCGTCATTTTGGAGATATTTAAAGGATTGTTTGCTTTTGACTCTCATTAGAATGCTCAGTTTGAGTGGGTGTGGCCAATTGTAGTCTCGGAAGTAAACGCCCACTTCTCTGATTGGCTGACTGTTTTAATTAACATAGCTTAACACGGGGAATAAAAGTGGGCGTCGGTCTTCTATGGAGGCGGGGCTTATCCACCATATTCTCTATTCCAACAGTCCAGAACTTGTGGCTTTGCCATTTTTGCAAATGTGAAATACGTTAAAGATACGTTTTGTTGTATGTTTCAGATGATGAATCCACTAGAGGGCACTGTCTACATATTTGCAAATCTGTAATACATTACTTAGGGTACATTTTATTGTACGTTTCAGATGTCAAATCCACTAGAGGGTGCTGTCTGCACTATCGTGTACAAAGACATCACCTACGATATGTTTTGTTGGCATTGACAGTAAACGCCCACTGCTCTGATTGGCTGACTGTTTTGCATATTAACAGCCTTAACAGATGCACTAGAAGTGGGTGTTATTATTTGTGAAGGCGGGGCATATCCAAACTATTACATCATAGAACAGAACATTCCAGAACTTGTGGTTTTTCCTTCAATAAAAGCTGATTTTAGAGGAACCACAAAGAGTTCTGAGACTGAGTGTATAACCGTATGAGCTCTATCCGTTTGTTCTCTTCTAGAAGGTCCACTTTAAATGTTTTCAAGATTTTAATATCCAAAATAACATCTTCATTTAGAAGCAATTGACCATTGGAGCCTCATTAGAATACTCTGCTTGAGTGGGGGTGGCTAGTTATAGACATTAAAGTAAAAGTGGGCGTCGGTCTTCTATTGAGGCGGGGCTGATCCGCTATATTTCCCATTCCTACATTCCAGAACTTGTGGTTTTGATATTTTCGCTAATCTGAAATACATTTGGGTATGTTTTGTTGTACGTTTCATATGATAAATCCACTAGAGGGCGCTGTCTACATTATTGTGAATGCAAAATACATTACTCAGGGTATACTTTATTATATTTTCCAGGTTAGAAATCCACTGGAGGGCGCTGTCTGCCCTGTTGTCTAACAAAGACATCAGTTAAGGTATGTTTATTCAGTACATCTCAGATGACAACAACAACAAAGAGTTCTGAAATGTACATGATGCTTTTGAAGCATTATGAGCTTTTAAAGATCATTTTGAGGTCCATTTTTAATGTTTTGAAGAGTTTTACTTCGGAAAAGCATCACGTTTTAGAGGTAGACGACTATTGTCTGTTTCTGACGCTCATCAGAACGCTGTTTGATTGGGTGTGGTCAATTGTAGCCTCAGAAGTAAACGCCCACTTGCTTGATTGGCTGAGAGTTTTGCATTTGAACAGAGCTTAACAGAAAGTAGAAGTGGGTGTCAATCTTCTGTGGAGGCGGGGTTCATCTAAACTATGACATCATAGATAAAAACATTCTTAGAAGCTGTGGATTTTCCTTCAATATAATCTGATTTTAGAGGAACTACAAAGTGTTGAGTTCTGAGACTCGCAGGATGTGTTCATACACTATGAGCTCTAATATGCCGGAAGTTTAAGAGAGTGTTGATTCCGCAGTTCATGACCCCTTTAAGCAGTCTGTGTACTATATATAATCTAATAAACACTAGTTGATGGATTTGCAAAGTTAGTTAGTGGAATTTCTAAAGTGAACCATTGAATTAAATATAAGATGTATCAGAATGGCCTGAATTGAAGCTTGAAACAATATCTCATATCCTCAGGCCTACTAAAATACTCAAGCAGTAAGAACAGGTTTAGGGTGTGTAGATCAGATTTCTGTCAATTCTGTTAATCTTTACACAACATCAGTCTTTACTGCCCGCCAGTGGACTCGATTATTGTCAAACCAATGAACTTTACACTGCATATAAAATAATCATGACGATAATAATCATACAGTGAGGCACACAGCTACGCTTAAACATACGGCGATCGTTATGCTCTCGAGTTTACGATCACTGCTTTATTTCTCCATGCGGATCGAGTCCCGCCAGCTGAAATATTAGCCAGTTTTATTACTACTCCTGGTGGGAAGGAGGGCGATGATGGACAAACCAAAACCATGATCCGATGACACAGTGAAAGGAAAAGAGTGAATATCTGTTCTTTCATTGCTACCTTGATACCAATGGGAATTTGTGTGGTCAGTATAAGCAAACAGAATTGAAATAGGAAACGAAATCCAGGGCAAACCAAAGTAGAAGACAATTAGAATGATATCTACCATATAATGCAGTTTGTTTACCATAGCGTGTCCAATGCCTGAGTGCTTTAGGAAAAAACAAGGGAGGGGAAAGAAAAATATATAGAATAATGACAAATCCTGAAGTTTAAAGTGTGTTTTATTTTCTGTAAAGCGGCGGTCTTAAACCAGCCTTTGGGTTTCTGTCCCTAATTTGGTTCTCTTTTAAATAATAGTAGTCTTCGTAAGATTTGTCAACCAAAAGAAAAACATGACAACAGTATTGTTATTATGGTTAGTAGGTCAGTTAATTCAGAAAACAACAGATGGCCCACATTCCGTGAATGACACAATGTTAGTCGATTCAAAGGAACACAAACACGAAAAACCCAAATCAAACTGTAAGAATCGAAGCTGTTTGGTTAGTAATTAGACACAAGAGTTAGCGAGAGACCATTCTCCACATGAAGAGGGAAACATGGAGAGAGAGAGAGAGAGAGATTGGGGGAGGGGTTTGTTTGAGGGGGAGGGAAAAGCAGTATTAGTGATCTTTCTGATTGGCTAGTCCTGCGAGTGGGTGTGGCCTAAACTGTGAATGGGGCTTTAAAGGCAAAATTGGCCAAACGTGGTTTTTAAAGGAAAGCGAGAAACATCTGGTCTCTGCTGATGACTAAAGGGAGGCAAAAACACAATGAGGTTAAACAACATATTGCAGAAACATCTCAACCAAACACTTCAAGAAGGACATTCAGACACAGAAAGAGAGAGAGAAACATGCGGCGTCATCTTCTGCCGCCATCTTCAACCTGGAAGACTTTGGAGATCCAAACATAACAGATCCAGACTGTGATCCAGAGCAGATTCAGACCCATGCCTATGCTGAACACCTGCTAAACCATGCAGAACTCATGTGTGTGTATGTGTGTGTTTTTGTGGACCAAATGTCCCCACAAGTATAGCAATACCTGTCATTCTGACCTTATGGGGACATTTTCTTTAGTCTCTATGAGCACTACAGCAGATAAATCAGACAATGTTGTGAAAGTGCAGATTGTTTGCTGTTAGGGTTGGGTTTTGGTGTAAGTTTAGGCGAGGGGGATAGAAGATATGGTTTGTATAGTAGACACATCATTGGGGAGAGCCCATAAAACATGAAAACATGAGTGTGTGTGTGCTTTGTTCCACACCATTGGAAAAGATTTCTCATATCATGTGTCTCATGCATAAGAGTCTGTCGATAGTTGTATATAATACAAGAAACAGAGCTGGAAAGTCACACAGACACACTCTAAAGCTGATTTACTCTAAACACATCTTAGAAACCAGCAACACAACAGAAACCACCTGACCACACAATAGCAATTATCTGAAATAAAACTGCATGGCAACCAAATACAGTGCACTAAACACACTGTACCTGAGATGGAACAGGGAATACTAAACTAAAAAGTGCACGGATTATTAAACCAAAAAAAAAAAAAAAAAAAAAAGATGAGAGTAAATCCTGAACACTACACACACTCAATGCTGGACAGGAGGAGCCATCGGGCACTAAGCTGAAGGGGTGGAGCAACTGGGAGTTAACTGTGTTTATAGGTATAGAGCTGTGTTAAGAGTGATGTGTATAATGGTGTTTATAGCTGTTCACAGAGCTGTGTTTATAACTGTTCTGAGAGCTGTGTTTATAGCTGTTCACAGACCTGTGTTTATAACTGTTCTGAGAGCTGTGTTTATAACTGTTCTGAGTGCTTTGTTTATAACTGTTCTGAGAGCTGTGTTTATAACTGTTCTGAGAGCTGTGTTTATAAATGTTCTGAGAGCTGTGTTTATAGCTGTTCACAGACCTGTGTTTATAACTGTTCTGAGAGCTGTGTTTATAACTGTTCTGAGTGCTTTGTTTATAACTGTTCTGAGAGCTGTGTTTATAACTGTTCTGAGAGCTGTGTTTATAAATGTTCTGAGAGCTGTGTTTATAACTGTTCTGAGTGCTGTGTTTATAACTGTTCTGAGTGCTGTGTTTATAACTGTTCTGAGAGCTGTGTTTATAACTGTTCTGAGAGCTGTTTTTATAACTGTTCTCAGAGCTGTGTTTATAACTGTTCTGAGTGCTGTGTTTATAACTGTTCTGAGAGCTGTGTTTATAACTGTTCACAGAGCTGTGTTTATAACTGTTCTGAGAGCTGTGTTTATAACTGATCACAGAGCTGTGTTTATAACTGTTCTGAGAGCTGTGTTTATAACTGTTCTGAGTGCTGTGTTTATAACTGTTCTGAGAGCTGTGTTTATAACTGTTCTCAGAGCTGTGTTTATAACTGTTCTGAGTGCTGTGTTTATAACTGTTCTCAGAGCTGTGTTTATAACTGTTCTGAGTGCTGTGTTTATAGCTGTTCTGAGAGCTGTGTTTATAACTGTTCTGAGAGCTGTGTTTATAACTGTTCTGAGTGCTGTGTTTATAACTGTTCTGAGTGCTGTGTTTATAACTGTTCTGAGAGCTGTGTTTATAACTGTTCTGAGTGCTGTGTTTATAACTGTTCTCAGAGCTGTGTTTATAACTGTTCTGAGTGCTGTGTTTATAACTGTTCTGAGAGCTGTGTTTATAACTGTTCTGAGTGCTGTGTTTATAACTGTTCTCAGAGCTGTGTTTATAACTGTTCTGAGTGCTGTGTTTATAACTGTTCTCAGAGCTGTGTTTATAACTGTTCTGAGAGATGTGTTTATAACTGTTCTCAGAGCTGTGTTTATAACTGTTCTGAGTGCTGTGTTTATAACTGTTCTCAGAGCTGTGTTTATAACTGTTCTGAGTGCTGTGTTTATAACTGTTCTGAGAGCTGTGTTTATAACTGTTCACAGAGCTGTGTTTATAACTGTTCTGAGAGCTGTGTTTATAACTGTTCTGAGACCTGTGTTTATAACTGTTCTGAGTGCTGTGTTTATAACTGTTCTCAGAGCTGTGTTTATAACTGTTCTGAGTGCTGTGTTTATAACTGTTCTGAGTGCTGTGTTTATAACTGTTCTGAGTGCTGTGTTTATAACTGTTCTGAGTGCTTTGTTTATAACTGTTCTGAGAGCTGTGTTTATAACTGTTCTGAGAGCTGTGTTTATAACTGTTCTGAGTACTGTGTTTATAACTGTTCTGAGAGCTGTGTTTATAACTGTTCACAGAGCTGTGTTTATAACTGTTCTGAGAGCTGTGTTTATAACTGTTCTGAGTGCTGTGTTTATAACTGTTCACAGAGCTGTGTTTATAACTGTTCTCAGAGCTGTGTTTATAACTGTTCTGAGAGCTGTGTTTATAACTGTTCTGAGTGCTGTGTTTATAACTGTTCTGAGAGCTGTGTTTATAACTGTTCTGAGAGTTGTGTTTATAACTGTTCTGAGAGCTGTGTTTATAACTGTTCTGAGAGCTGTGTTTATAACTGTTCTGAGAGCTGTGCTTATAACTGTTCTGAGAGCTGTGTTTATAACTGTTCTGAGAGCTGTGTTTATAACTGTTCTGAGAGCTGTGCTTATAACTATTCTGAGAGCTGTGTTTATAACTGTTCTGAGAGCTGTGTTTATAACTGTTCACAGAGCTGTGTTTATAACTGTTCTGAGTGCTGTGTTTATAACTGTTCTGAGTGCTGTGTTTATAACTGTTCACAGAGCTGTGTTTATAACTGTTCTCAGAGCTGTGTTTATAACTGTTCTGAGTGCTGTGTTTATAACTGTTCACAGAGCTGTGTTTATAACTGTTCTGAGAGCTGTGTTTATAACTATTCTGAGAGCTGTGTTTATAACTGTTCTGAGAGCTGTGTTTGTAACTGTTCTGAGAGCTGTGTTTATAACTGTTCTGAGAGCTGTGCTTATAACTGTTCTGAGAGCTGTGTTTATAACTGTTCTGAGAGCTGTGTTTATAACTGTTCTCAGAGCTGTGTTTATAACTGTTCTGAGTGCTGTGTTTATAACTGTTCTGAGAGCTGTGTTTATAACTGTTCACAGAGCTGTGTTTATAACTGTTCTCAGAGCTGTGTTTATAACTGTTCTGAGTGCTGTGTTTATAACTGTTCTGAGAGCTGTGTTTATAACTGTTCACAGAGCTGTGTTTATAACTGTTCTCAGAGCTGTGTTTATAACTGTTCAGAGAGCTGTGTTTATAACTGTTCTGAGAGCTGTGTTTATAACTGTTCTCAGAGCTGTGTTTATAACTGTTCTGAGAGCTGTGTTTATACCTGTTCACAGAGCTGTGTTTATAACTGTTCTGAGAGCTGTGTTTATAACTGTTCACAGAGCTGTGTTTATAACTGTTCTGAGTGCTGTGTTTATAACTGTTCTGAGAGCTGTGTTTGTAACTGTTCTGAGAGCTGTGTTTATAACTGTTCACAGACCTGTGTTTATAACTGTTCTTAGAGCTGTGTTTATAACTGTTCTGAGAGCTGTGTTTATAACTGTTCTGAGAGCTGTGTTTATAACTGTTCACAGAGCTGTGTTTATAACTGTTCTGAGAGCTGTGTTTATAACTGTTCACAGACCTGTGTTTATAACTATTCTGAGTGCTGTGTTTATAACTGTTCTGAGAGCTGTGTTTGTAACTGTTCTGAGAGCTGTGTTTATAACTGTTCTGAGAGCTGTGTTTATAACTGTTCTAAGAGCTGTGTTTATAACTGTTCTGAGAGCTGTGTTTATAACTGTTTTGAGAGCTGTGTTTATAACTGTTTTGAGAGCTGTGTTTATAACTGTTCTGAGAGCTGTGTTTATTACTGTTCTGATTGCTGTGTTTATAACTGTTCTGATTGCTGTGTTTATAACTGTTCTGAGAGCTGTGTTTATAACTGTTCTAAGAGCTGTGTTTATAACTGTTCTGAGAGCTGTGTTTATAACTGTTCTGAGTGTTGTGTTTATTACTGTTCTGATTGCTGTGTTTATAACTGTTCTGATTGCTGTGTTTATAACTGTTCTGAGAGCTGTGTTTATAACTGTTCTGAGTGTTGTGTTTATAACTGTTCTGAGTGCTGTGTTTATAGCTGTTCACAGACCTGTGTTTATAACTGTTTTGAGAGCTGTGTTTATAACTGTTCTAAGAGCTGTGTTTATAACTGTTCTGAGAGCTGTGTTTATAACTGTTTTGAGAGCTGTGTTTATAACTGTTCTGAGAGCTGTGTTTATAACTGTTCTGAGAGCTGTGTTTATTACTGTTCTGATTGCTGTGTTTATAACTGTTCTGATTGCTGTGTTTATAACTGTTCTGAGAGCTGTGTTTATAACTGTTCTGAGTGTTGTGTTTATAACTGTTCTGAGTGCAGTGTTTATAACTGTTCTGAGAGCTGTGTTTATAACTGTTCTGAGTGCTGTGTTTGTAACTGTTCTGAGAGCTGTGTTTATAACTGTTCTGAGAGCTGTGTTTATAACTGTTCTGAGTGTTGTGTTTAAAACTGTTCTGAGTGCAGTGTTTATAACTGTTCTGAGAGCTGTGTTTATAACTGTTCTGAGTGCTGTGTTTATAACTGTTCTGAGTGCAGTGTTTATAACTGTTCTGAGAGCTGTGTTTATAACTGTTCTGAGAGCTGTGTTTATAACTGTTCACAGACCTGTGTTTATAACTGTTCTGAGTGCTGTGTTTATAACTGTTCTGAGTGCTGTGTTTATAACTGTTCTGAGTGCTGTGTTTATAACTGTTCTGAGTGCAGTGTTTATAACTGTTCTGAGAGCTGTGTTTATAACTGTTCTGAGAGCTGTGTTTATAACTGTTCACAGACCTGTGTTTATAACTGTTCTGAGTGCTGTGTTTATTACTGTTCTGAGTGCTGTGTTTATAACTGTTCTGAGTGCTGTGTTTATTACTGTTCTGAGTGCTGTGTTTATAACTGTTCTGAGTGCTGTGTTTATAACTGTTCACAGACCTGTGTTTATAACTGTTCTGAGTGCTGTGTTTATAACTGTTCACAGACCTGTGTTTATAACTGTTCTGAGTGCTGTGTTTATAACTGTTCTGAGTGTTGTGTTTATAACTGTTCTGAGTGCTGTGTTTATAACTGTTCTGAGTGCTGTGTTTATAACTGTTCACAGACCTGTGTTTATAACTGTTCTGAGTGCTGTGTTTATAACTGTTCTGAGTGTTGTGTTTATAACTGTTCTGAGTGCTGTGTTTATTACTGTTCTGAGTGCTGTGTTTATAACTGTTCTGAGTGCTGTGTTTATAACTGTTCACAGACCTGTGTTTATAACTGTTCTGAGTGCTGTGTTTATAACTGTTCTGAGTGTTGTGTTTATAACTGTTCTGAGTGCTGTGTTTATTACTGTTCTGAGTGCTGTGTTTATAACTGTTCTGAGTGCTGTGTTTATAACTGTTCTGAGAGCTGTGTTTATAACTGTTCTGAGTGCTGTGTTTATAACTGTTCTGAGTGCTGTGTTTATAACTGTTCTGAGAGCTGTGTTTATAACTGTTCTGAGAGCTGTGTTTATAACTGTTCTGAGTGTTGTGTTTATAACTGTTCTGAGTGCTGTGTTTATAACTGTTCTGAGTGCTGTGTTTATTACTGTTCTGAGTACTGTGTTTATAACTGTTCTGAGTGCTGTGTTTATAACTGTTCTGAGTGCTGTGTTTATAACTGTTCTGAGTGCTGTGTTTATTACTGTTCTGAGTACTGTGTTTATAACTGTTCTGAGAGCTGTGTTTATAACTGTTCTGAGAGCTGTGTTTATAACTGTTCTAAGAGCTGTGTTTATAACTGTTCTGAGTGCTGTGTTTATAACTGTTCTGAGAGCTGTGTTTATAACTGTTCTGAGAGCTGTGTTTATAACTGTTCTGAGTGCTGTGTTTATAACTGTTCTGAGAGCTGTGTTTATAACTGTTCTGAGTGTTGTGTTTATAACTGTTCTGAGTGCAGTGTTTATAACTGTTCTGAGTGCTGTGTTTATAACTGTTCTGAGAGCTGTGTTTATAACTGTTCTGAGAGCTGTATTTATAACTGTTCTAAGAGCTGTGTTTATAACTGTTCTGAGAGCTGTGTTTATAACTGTTCTGAGTGTTGTGTTTATAACTGTTCTGAGTGTTGTGTTTATAACTGTTCTGAGTGCTGTGTTTATAACTGTTCTGAGTGCTGTGTTTATTACTGTTCTGAGAGCTGTGTTTATAACTGTTCTGAGAGCTGTGTTTATAACTGTTCTGAGTGTTGTGTTTATAACTGTTCTGAGTGCAGTGTTTATAACTGTTCTGAGAGCTGTGTTTATAACTGTTCTGAGAGCTGTGTTTTAACTGTTCTGAGAGCTGTGTTTATAACTGTTCACAGAGCTGTGTTTGTAACTGTTCTGAGTGCTGTGTTTATAACTGTTCTGAGAGCTGTGTTTATAACTGTTCTGAGAGCTGTGTTTATAACTGTTCTGAGTGCTGTGTTTATTACTGTTCTGAGTACTGTGTTTATAACTGTTCTGAGTGCTGTGTTTATAACTGTTCTGAGTGCTGTGTTTATAACTGT
>NC_141027.1:772500-780000 GCF_052040795.2 Danio rerio | reverse complement strand
ATGCCATCATCATCATTAATTTTTATTATTAATATCGTCATTAGTATCGTCATTATTATCGTCATTAATATCATCATTAATATCATCATTATCGTCATTATTATCCTCATTAATACCGTCATCGTCATTAATATCATTATTAACATCGTCATTATTATTATCATTAATATCGTCATTATTATCGTCATTAATATTGTCATTATTATTGTCATTACTATCGTCATTATTATCGTCATTATTATCGTCATCAATGTCATCATTAATATCGTCATTATTATCGTCATTATTATTGTCATTAATATCGTCATTATTATCGTCATTAATATCATCTTTATTATCATCATTATTATCCTCATTATTATCCTCATTAATACCATCATCATCATTAATTTTTATTATTAATATCGTCATTATTATCGTCATTATTATCGTCATTAATATCATTATTAATATCGTCATTATTATCGTCATTATTATCCTTATTAATACCGTCATCGTCATTAATATCATTATTAACATCGTCATTATTATTATCATTAATATCGTCATTATTATCGTCATTAATACCATCATTATTATCGTCATTATTATTATCATCATTAATATCGTCATTATTATCGTCATTAATACCGTCATCGTCATTAATATCATCATTAATATCCTCATTATTATCATCATGAAAATTGTCATAACTGTTTTTTCATCAACATCATTATTGATATTGTCAATGATACCATCATTATTATTGTCATTAATACCGTCATTAATATCGCCATTATTATGGTCATTATTATCATCATTATTATTGTTATTAATACCTCGTCATTAATATCGTCATTATTATCGTCATTATTATAGTCATTAATATCATCATTAATATCGTCATTATTATGGTCATTATTATCGTCATTAATATCATCATTAATATCGTCATTATTATGGTCATTATTATCCTCATTAATATCATCATTAATATCGTCATTATTATGGTCATTATTATCCTCATTAATATCATCATTAATATCGTCATTATTATGGTCATTATTATCATCATTAATATCATCATTAATATCGTCATTATTATGGTCATTATTATCATCATTAATATCATCATTAATATCGTCATTATTATCGTCATTATTATCGTCATTAATACCATCATCGTCATTAATATCATCATTAATATCGTCATTATTATCGTCATAAATATTGTCATTACTGTTTTTTCATCAATATCATTATTGATATTGTCAATGATACCGTCATTATTATTGTCATTAATACCGTCATTAATATCGCCATTATTATGATCATTATTTTTGTCATTAATACCGTCATCGTCATTAATATTGTCATTAATATCATCATTATTATCGTCGTTAATATCATCATTAATATCGTCATTATTATCGTCATTATTAAGATCATTATTATTGTCCTTAATATCGTCATTAATATCATCATTATTATTGTCGTTAATATCATCATTAATATCGTCATTATTATCGTTATTATATCGTCATTATTATTGTCCTTAATATCGTCATTAATATCATCATTATTATCGTCATTATTATCGTCATTAATACCGCCATTATTATGGTCATTATTATTGTAATTTATACCGTCATCGTCATTAATATTGTCATTATTATCATCATTATTATCGTCGTTAATATCATGATTAATATCGTCATTAATATTATCATTGATGTTGTCATTGATACCGTCATTGATACTGTCATTAATATTGTCATTATTATGGTCATTATTATCGCCATTACTATCATCATTAATACCGTCATTATTATCGCCATTATTATCGTCATTAAAATTGTCATTAATACTGTAATTATTATTGTCATTAATATTGTCATTATTATCGCCATTAATATCATCATTAATACCGTCATTATTATCGTCATTATTAAGATCATTATTATTGTCCTTAATATCGTCATTAATATCATCATTATTATCGTCGTTAATATCATCATTAATATTGTCATTATTATCGTCATTAATATCGTCATTATTATTGTCCTTAATATCGTCATTAATACCGCCATAATTATGGTCATTATTATTGTCATTTATACCGTCATCGTCATTAATATTGTCATTAATATCATCATTATTATCGTCGTTAATATGATTAATATCGTCATTAATATTATCATTGATGTTGTCATTGATACCGTCATTGATACTGTCATTAATATTGTCATTATTATGGTCATTATTATCGCCATTAATATCATCATTAATACCGTCATTAATATCGCCATTATTATCGTCATTAAAATTGTCATTAATACCGTAATTATTATTGTCATTAATAATGTCATTATTATCGTCATTAATATCGACATTATTATTGTTATTAATACAGTCATCTTTATTTTTATCGTCATTATTATAGTTATTAATACCGTCATCGTCATTAATATTGTCAATATTATCATCATTATTATTGTCATTAATATCATCATTATTATCAACATTAATATTATCACTGATGTTTTCATTGCTACTGTCGTTAATATCAACATTGATACCGTCATTGATATCGTCATAATTATCATCGTTGATATTGTCATTGATATCGTCATTGATACAGTCATAGCAAAAAATACCAGAAAATGAGAGATGATTTTAAGTCCACATCACCCATCCCTAACACTCACACACACACACACACACACACACACACACACACACACACACACACACACACACACACACACACACACACACACACACACACACACACACACACACACACACACTTGTAGTCCAGTCAGGATCCATCCGCTGCTGTCAGATTAGGAACATTTAAAAAGCATTTCCCGCCAACCTCCCGAAAGCGATCGATCAATAACACAAACAAGAAGACTGCTGAGCTCTTACCTGGCGCAGGTTTCGCGTGACCTTGACGTCGTGCCAGGCGTTGTCGTTGAACTTGCCGTTGACGGGCTCCACGAGGGCCTCGAAGGCTCCGGAGCCCAGGTTGATGACGAGCCACACGGCGCCGCTCTTCAGGGACAGGTTGACGTAGTCTGCAGATTTGCCGGTGTGCAGCATCAGGCCGTTGCGCTGCAGCGTGCGGAAGGACAGCGTGATCTCGTCAGTGCTGCTCTGGATGGGCGTCAGAGACAGGTCATAGCAGAAGAACTCGTTCCCCTTGAAGGTGGCCACCGACTCCTCTTTACCTGCTGAGACACAGGAGGAACATCTGAGTTCACTGGATTTATTTACATCGTACAGCTGAAGTCAGAATCACTCGCCTTACTGAGAATATTCCCCAAATGATGTTGAACAGATTCAGGAAGTATGTCTGATAATATTTGTTCTTCTGGAGAAAGTCTGATTTGTTTTATTTCGGCCAGAATAAAAGCAGTTCTTAGCAGTTTTAAAGCCATTTTAAGCTCAATATTATTCACCCCTTCAGCAATATTAGTGTTGGATTGTCTCCAGAACAAACCACTGTTATACAATGACTTGCCTAATTACCCTAACTTTACCCTAATTACCCTAGTGAAGCCTTTACATGTCACTGTAAGCTGAACACTAGTGTCTTGAAGAATATCTAGTCTAATATTATTTACTGTCATCATGGAGAAGAGAACATACATCAGTTGTTAGGGATTAATTATTAACACTGTTATGATTAGACATGTGTTGAAGAAATCTGCTCTCTGTTAAACTGAAATTGGAGAAGGATCTACAGGAGGGCGAATAACTCTGACTTCAACTGTACAGTTAAAACAATTCTTCAAGCGAAACACATTTCATCCAGATCAATGAGATATCTAGTTCTCCATACACACCGAAAATAACAAATACTGTACATGCAGCCGGCTGGAAATGAAGCAGGATGAGGCACAAGCGTATTATATTGCCCACCCCATCACCACATCTGTCCTCTATCACTGGTTTTAATGTTGAATCTTCCTCACATTAAGCTTATTTTACATAATATCTATTCAATTTAATTCTCCATTCCTACATTTCCTAATAGTAAACACACATGCCGCTGCAGACAGACTGAAAGTTCATTAAAGATCTTTCTCATGTTGTTCTTTATTAACAATCAGCCCCATTCATCATTATACTCCTTTAATACACAATACTCACATTAATAACAATGCAAACTGAACACACATAACCACAAGATGCCAGATTTATAGAGTGTGGCTTAAGGTTTTATACTGCAGTATATTCCAACACACACTCATACACGCTTGCACACTAACACACACACACACACACACACACACACACACACACACACACACACACACACACACACACACACACACAACAGCATCTGATAATTGACTAAATGTAGACATGAAGTGTATGTTAGAGAGAAAGTAGATCCAGCAGGGTGTTATCTCAGAATAAAGTCACTCAGGTTTATCAGCACTGCTGTAGAGGACTGAAGCTTTATTCTGAGAAAACAACCGTCTGGATGTGCTTTATCCTGATCATCACGCAGATGCTGGACACTACACACAACAGCTACACACTAAACACTGATCACAGCTGAAACTCATTCATTTTCCTCCAGCTTAGTCCCTTATTTATCAGGGGTGGCCACAGCGGAATGAACCGTCAACTATTCCAGCATATGTTTTACACAGTGGATGTCCTGCCAGCTGCAACCCAGTACTGGGAAACATCCATACACACACACACACACACACACACATACACTACGGTCAATCATCAGAGTGGCTGTGGGGGAAACCGGAGCACCCGGAGGAAACCCATGCCAACACGTGAGAACATGCAAACTCCACACAGAAACACCAACTGACCCAGCCGAGACTCGAACCAGAGACCTTCTTTCAGTGAGGTGACAATGCGACACCACTGAGCCACTCTCATTATAGTCTAATAATTCTTTGATTAAACACAAAGCTGACAAAAACTAAAGCAGCTGAACGGAGCATACACTAACCTGCATATTAATCATTCATAACATGTGTGAGTGTGTGTGTGTGTGTTTAAATGAACTCGATGTGTTGTTAAGAGCTGCCACCGGTGAATGTAAAACACTCCCAGAATGCTCTGAGGCTTCAGTAGAGCCGATTCACCATTCAGCGGCTGTTTGAGCAGTCATCAAGTGTTGAACACACAGGAGAGAGAAGCTCAGAGTGAACATTACACTGGTGCTCCCAACAGAACACTGCTCCAGACACACACACACACACACACACACACACACACACACACACACACACACACACACACACACACACACACACACACACACACACACACTCACACACACTCACACACACACACACACACACACACACAGACTGATGGTGTGGATGAGGGTCTTCAGAGCTCCTCCGGGAGCAGATTCAGCAGCGTTTCCTCATCTCCATCATCCGCAGTAACGCCGCTCTCCTCAGTTTACATCTCGATCCATGTGGAGGAGGCCGAGGTCAGAACACAGCCGTTCAGGAGGACACACAGAGTTCTGGAGCACAGCCCGGACCACACACACCACTAAACACACTCACTGTAATGCTTAATTCAGGTCAGGATCCAGCCCGCCACTCTTCTGCGCTTTACTGTGTGTGTGTGTGTGCGTGTGTGTGCGTGTGTGTGTGTGTGTGTGTGTGTGTGTGTTATCAGACCTCAGATTCTGAGAAACGTGCAAACTGTTTAATGCTTTAGTGATTTGTTTCGGTTCTTAATTAATCTGCCCTGGAGAATTTCCTGAAGATGTAGAGCACAGACACACACTCACACACACACACACACACACACACCATTAAAAAATACAAAAAATAGACAATGCCTGAAGTAAATCCAACACACACACACACGCCATCAGGAAAAGAATACAGAAATTAAGCTGATGCTTGAAGTAATTCCAAAACACACACACACACACACACACACACACACACGCACGCACACACACACACATACATATATACCCAAATACACACACGACTCTCTAGCTCCATTCATTCAATCAGTAGAATGTCAGATTACAGAAGCGACTCTCTAGCTCCGCCCACTCAACCAATAATAGTGTCAGATTACAAAAGTGACTCTCTAGCTCCGCCCACTCCACCAATAGAGTGTCAGATTACAGAAGCGACTCTCTAGCTCCACCCACTCAACCAAAAATAGTGTCAGATTACAAAAGTGACTCTGTAGCTCCGCCCACTCCACCAATAGAGTGTCGGATTACAGAAGTGACTCTCTAGCTCCGCCCACTCAACCAATAATAGTTTCAGATTACAGAAGCGACTCTCTAGCTCCGCCCACTCCACCAATAGAGTGTCAGATTACAGAAGCGACTCTCTAGCTCCACCCACTCAACCAAAAATAGTGTCAGATTACAAAAGTGACTCTGTAGCTCCGCCCACTCCACCAATAGAGTGTCGGATTACAGAAGTGACTCTCTAGCTCCGCCCACTCAACCAATAATAGTTTCAGATTACAGAAGCGACTCTCTAGCTCCGCTCACTCAACCAATAATAGTGTCAGAGTAGAGGAGTGACTCTCTAGCTCCTCCCACTCAACCAATAATAGTGTCAGATTACAGAAGTGACTCTCTAGCTCCTCCCACTCAACCAATAATAGTGTCAGACTGCAGAAGTGACTCTCTAACTCCTCACACTCAACCAATAATAGAGTCAGATTAGAGGAGTGACTCTCTAGCTCCTCCCACTCAACCAATAATAGAGTGTCAGATTAGAGGAGTGACTCTCTAGCTCCGCCCACTGGCACAGAGTGCTAATGGGTCATGTTAATTGACAGAACACACTCTGTATGGGTCTGACCATGAGGAGGTTGTGTGAAGATGATGCTCCAGAGGAACATTGGGCTCATTTCCTGCAGTAAACGCAGCAGAGCTCTGATGTTTGATCAGTAATCTGCATTATGAGATCTTCATTTGCATAAACACTTTTATATTAATGCCTCTTTGTGATTTGAATGGCATCTTTATATTCAAATCACACATTGAGAAGCAGCACTGTCAGCCAATGGTGTTTGAGTATGCAGATGAGCGAGAGACTGGCCAATCAGAGCGCAGTGTCAGCCTGTAGAGTGTGTTTCTGGAGGATCTGCTGTAGATCAGTGTGTGTGTTGAGCTCTGGATGAGTGTGTGTGTGTGTGTGTGTATGTGTGTGTGTGTGTGTGTGTGTGTGTATGTGTATGTGTGTGTGTGTGTGTGTGTGTCTTGAGCTTTGGATCTGTGTGCGATCCATTTCTCCTGCTGCACCATGTACTTGGCTGTGTGTGAGTGTGTGTTGAGCTGTGGATCAGTGTGTGTGTATGTGTGGGTGTGTGTTAAGCTGTGGATCAGTGTGTGTGTGTGTGTGTGTGTGTGTGTTGAGCTGTGGATCAGTGTGTGTGTGTGTGTGTGTGTATGTGTGTGTGTGTTTTGAGCTGTGGATCAGTGTGTGATCCATCTCTCCCACTGCACCTTTTACTGGGCTGTGTGTGATAATACCGGCTGATCCT
>NC_141027.1:755000-765000 GCF_052040795.2 Danio rerio | reverse complement strand
ATTTCCTAAAACCATATAGCCAAATTTACTAAAAACATATAGCCAAATTGAAAAAAAATATAGCCAAACTAACTAAAAATATATAGCCAAATTTACTAAAAAGATATAGCCAAATTTAATAAAACATATAGTCAAACTTACTAAACACGTATAGCCAAATTTACTAAAACATATAGCCAAATTGACAAAAAATTTATAGCCAAACTGATTAAAAACGTATAGCCAAATTGACCAAAAACTTAAAGCCAAATTTACTAAAAACAAAGAGCCAATTGTACTAAAAATATATAGCCAAACTAACTAAAAAGATATAGCCAAATTTTCTAAAAACATATAGCCGAATTTACTAAAACCATATAGCCAAATTGACTAAAAACATATAGCCAAATATACAAAAAATATATAGCCAAATTTCTAAAAACATATAGCCAAATTTACTAAAACTATAAAGCCAAATTTACTAAAAACATATAGCTAAATTTAATAAAAATATGTAGCCAAACTAACTAAAATATATAGCCAAATTTTCTAAAAACATATAGCCAAATTTACTAAAACCATACAGCCAAATTTACTAAAAACATGTAGCAAAATTGACTCAAAACATATAGCCAAATTTACTAAAAATGTATAGCCAAATGTACTAAAAACGTATAGCTAAACTTGCTAAAACCATATAGCCAAATTTACTAGAAATGTATAACCAATTGTACTAAAAATGTATAGCTAAACTTGCTAAATACATTAAGCCAAATTTTCTAAAAACATAGCTAATTTTACTAAAAACATATAGCCAAATAAATTTACTAAAAACATGTAGGAAAATTTACTAAAAACATATAGCCAAATTTACTAAAAACATATAGCCATATTTACTAAAAACATATAGTCAAATTAACTAAAAATATTTAGCCAAATTGACTCAAAACATATAGCCAAATTTACTAAAAACAAATAGCCAAATTTACTAGAAACGTATAACCAAATGTACTAAAAACATATAGCTAAACTTACTAAATAATTTAGCCAAATTTACTAAAAACATATAGCCATATTTACCACATTGGTCATAACTCATAAACAGATTCAGATATTTTAATCAAACTTGGTATAATTATGCACAAGGTCAATCTGACGTCAAAACTAAACATATGTAGAACTTATGAGTCATGTCAGAGATGTATGGATGCAGTCCTCCAAGCTCATGATGGAGTCAGACACAATCTTCATTCTGTCTCCACTGCAGCAGGACTTTATATTCTATACTGGACATTATTTCTGTTCAGTGATGAGACTTTAGTCTGAGCAGAGTCAGAGCGCACTGTCCTCATCAAATCAGTCAACATCAAGACATGATCAGATTTATTGAGCTCAAATCAGCAAAATCTAGAGGCCTTCACCTTTCATAGAGACACTTCTGACACCAAATCAACAACTAGGAGTCCAGTTATTATTTACTATTCCTAAAACCTGGACAAGCAACAAGACTTTTGTCTTTTGTCTTTTGCCTGCTCACACTGAACACTCAAACTTAAATAAAAACCCCACGGCTCTCGCTCAAACCATTCCTTAAACATTTAGCAATATGTGAAAAACCTGCTTTAGGGGACTATTTCCTGCATTTTATTATTATTATTATTATTATTATTATTATTATTATTACTTTTATTATTATTATTATTAATAGTATTATTATTATTATTAATATTATTATACATAGATCGATACATACAGAAAATGGACAAATTAGTGACTGAATAAATTAATGACTGACTAACTGAATGACTGTATGGATGAAGAAATGAATGAAAAATATAAATCTACTCAATAAAGCAAATGATCTTGATAATTGATATCTATAAACCAGTGTGTGTGTGTCGTGATGAGCCTCTGGGAGCCGCAGGTTGATCTCCAGCTCTTAACCCTACTCAAGTCTTAATGACGCAGAAGCTCGTCACTAGTGTTCGTCTCTAACTAGTGGCATTAAACTACTCTCAATCTCATTAAAAACAAATTTCCCGTTCAATTGCCTTTAAAGAGGTCAGGCAGTATTTTAAAAGAAGCCAATAAGCGCTAATGAGCAATTAGAATGCAGGAGCGAGCGTCTGATTGTGGCGCTTTATAAGACACGTCTGCGAGACCTCATCCCGGCCTGCGGGAGCAGCGCTGACACTCCATCTGTTTCCATTCGCTCATATTGACCAACAGCAGAAGCACGGCTAAAAATACCGCACCGTCCTGCAGAGAGACAGAGGAAACGCTCAGCTCTTTCATCTCACAGATGAAGGAGAAGCTGATTCCTCACCGTGACACCATTCCTTTAAGACCAAACCTGAAACAAAACACAGCTACATCTCTTTCATTCTGCTACCAAGCATCCAGCCAACAGTTCAGCCTTCAGAGGAAACACAGAAACGTTTTGTTTGATTCATCCCGCTTTCATAGAGCCGAGACTGAGAGAATGTAGAGGGAGAGGCTATCCAGAGACTCAGACATATGCAGACTGCAGCAGATATTACTGCAACAGAACCAGACATCAGATTCTGATTTCAGCATCAATCACTGAGACCTTTATGACAGGACAGCGGATGCAATGATTAAATAATATATACATCAGTTTTCACTCCAATAATATCTCTTAGAAAGACCATATGATATTATATATGATACAGTATAATACAGTATAAGAAATAATATGACGTATGATATATGATACAATATATGAAATATGATATAATATGATACAGTATGATACAATACAATACATGATAGAGCTGCACAATAACAGAAAAAACGATTATCATGAATATTAATGCCGATTATTCCTTTGGTTAACTATATATATATATATATATATATATATATATATATATATATATATATATATATATATATATATATATATATATATATATATATATCACAGTCACAAATATAAAAAAAAAACTTTTAATAAAATTAAAAAAGTAATAAAACTGGGTAGGGATTAGATAATTAGCTTAAGAATCGAATGCTTGTTCTATATTTTAAATTTCGATTCCTCTTGTCTGATTCCTGCACATTTTTTTCATTAGCTATTCTTCTGGGAGCTTCGTCGCTGAAGAGTTACTTATCTAAATATTTTTTTAGAGATGGACCGCAAGATGTGGACGAAACAGAAGTGAAGGTTACCTGATCAACATTACATTCCTGGAAAAAAAGGCTTGTAAGCTAAACACTGTCACCTTACGCTTGTGACGCAGTATAATTCGTAAATTTCACCCATTAAAAAAACGGTTTGGTCTTTAAACTGTAAAATCGATATTTATTTATTGATCAGGGGATGCAAATATTGTTAATGTGATAATAATTCGATTATTCGTGCAGCCCTAATATATGATATAATATGACACAACATATTAAATGATATGACAGAATACGATATATGATGTGATATGATATATGAAACGATACAAAACAATATATGACATTATGCGATTTACAATACAATATGACCTATGATATATGATATGTGGTATATGATCAATCATATATGATATATGACATGATATATTATATATGATATATGATCAATGATATGATATATGATATATGATCAATGATATATGATATATGATCAATAATATATAATATATGATCTATGATATATAATATATGATATGTGATATATGATATATGATCTATGATATATGATCTATGATATATGATATGTGATTTTTGATCTATGATATATGATATGTGATATATGATCGATGATATATGATATACGATATACGATCTATGATATATGATATATGATATATGATATTCGATTCTATATATAATATGATGTGAAAAATGATACAATATGATATGATACGATAAGATATATGAAATGATATATAATGACACAACATGATATATGATAAGATCTGAAATGATGCATGATATATGATATGATTTGATAAGATACAATATGATATATGATGATACAATATGATATGATATATGATATAATAGGATACAATATATGATATGATATAATATACGATACAAAACAATATATGATATGATGTATGACATGATACGATATATGATGTGATATGATATATGATACAATACAGTACGATATATGCTATGATATGATACGATATGATATACAGGGCTCCAAATTAACCTTTTTGCTTGGTAGCACCGGTGCTCCTAACTTTAAAAACTTAGGCGCATCAGCCAAAATTTAGTCGCACCCACCAATTATAAACACTGTTACTACAAGTTTTATACAAACATGTTTATTGCATTTCAAATTAACACTAATCAAACTAACAAGAAAAAAAAAAAAAAAAAAAAAAAAAATATATATATATATATATATATATATATATATATATATATATATATATATATATGCAAGCGTTAGGAAAATATGTATCAACGAAATCCCGTTATCACAAAAAAAAAAAAGATTTTTATAACAGAACTGAGTGACCAAAGCATACACGAAGCGCTCACTGACCCTGCACACACTGCTGGACATGAATGAATCTGTAACGGTATAACTGTGCTGTTTTCACGGGTGCTGTCTGATATTGCACTGAAGCTTTTGACATATACTGTACCTTATTATATGCATACGTCATGTTAATAGCCATACTGGTCTTTTCATGAGTAGCGATGTTAGTTCACTCAGTGTAAGCCCGTTTGCGATGGTGTACGTGGTGTTAAATTTGACATATAGCTGCCACTTGCACGGCGACAGCATCTGGTGATTATATGAAGGATTAAACAGAAGCTCTCGTGTTAGATGTGGCAAACAGTTACCTGAAAACTCCATCCCACAGACTTTTCATAGCGGACTTGAAGCCAATGGAAGTCTTTTATCCACTCTTGGAAAAGTGTAGATGGTGGATTAACATTCAGCACATGATCACTAGTAAGATGTGTCATTATTTATAACTAGATGGTTTCTAAAGCAAAATCTGTCAGTGTTCTCTTCATTCTCATCTTCAGCGCTTTACAGTTTTTCGTGGTAGCAGCTCTCTCTGTCATACCAAGCCATATGATATGATCTGATATGGTGTATGATATATGACACATGATATGATAGGATATATGATACGATATTTGATATATGAGACTGTATGATATATGATGACACGATAAGATATGATATATGATCTGATATGATGCATGGTATATGATATATGATGTGATATGATATGATACAATAGGATATATGATATGATATATCAATTTCCACAATTAAATTCAGCATTTCAAAGCTTTCCAGAACTCAAACATCGATCAGTCCTTCCAGGATTTCTCAAAATAATCAGAATAATCAAAATAATCCGATTTTTGCCACAACACTGGCTTTGATTAAAAGATAAATGAATCTTGCTGTGAAAATACACACAAACGTCCACATCTTATTGAATGAATTATTTGACCTGGAACATCATCAGTCTGTGCAATCAAGTAAACTCAGACAGAATCTAGAGTTTACTCATAATGCTGAGCGATCATGCATGAAAATTAAACCAATTTCTGGAAAATAACTGGCAAGTATCAGTGTTGTTTGAACACTCTGGTGGAAATGATGCAGAGTGTTCAGTTCAGAGATCGCAATGTTCTGAATGCAACATGATGATGATTTAAAAAATCCTTAAAAAAAATAAGCCTTGGCCAGAGGATCTGAGATGCTTTATAGGTGCTTGAGGATCATCCACCGCCGAGGAGCAGAGGAAGCAACGGTTCTGGAAATAAACTCCTCGAACTATTAGATCTGATATGAACGTCTGTGGAGTTTAAAGACTCGTCTCTGAGCTTCTGGAGCTGAACTCTAAAGTGGAGGAGCAAAGATGGAGGAAAACACTCATACAGCAGCCATCAGCACACACACACACACACACACTCATACTCAAACACTGTGAAGCTGACACACACCGCTGAGATCACGCTGCAACTACAGCTGAGAAACGACATTCATGTGACCTCCGGTGCACACACACATCACACACACTGTCACGACACACACATACAGTCACGACATACTCATACACCCACAATACCGACACACACACAAGCATGCACACACACACACACACATAGACATAGAGACAAACACACACAAGCACTCATAAGGCGCACAAACACACATTATACACACACCTATGATACACAAACACACACTCACAATACACACAAACTCACACTCACAAAATACACACAAACAAGCACACACACAAACAATACAGACACATACTCACATTTGCATACACACACCACTCACAATACACACAGACACACACCCAATGCATACACACACATATGATACATTAATACAGACAGTCACCGCACACACACACACACACGACCCTCAGAAGGTCAGAGCGCAGGGAGCTGTAACAGCAGTGAATCAGTCTGAATGATTCACTGATTCTGGTGATTCACTGAAGGATGACTCTGTGTTGTGGAGGATCTGCTGTCGCCTCCATCACACTCTCACCGCCTCCATCATCCATATTACTGTGTGTTCATTTACTGCAAAGACGTATGATCTACAGTCTAAAATTACTGAAGTCTTGCAGAGCTGTAGATAAACAACCCCTGAAGCGTAGGAAGACCGCTGAAGCATCACTTCTGATCTGACAGAGTCACTGAATCATCTGACACAATCAAGAGAGAGTCAAACAGAATCACTGGACATGAATTAATGAATCATCACACAGAATCTACAGAGGGAATCACGGAATCGTTTGACAGAATCACTGATTCATCAATCAGAACCACTGAATCATCTGACGGAATCGTTGAATCATTAAACAGAATCTGTGAATGATCAAACAGAATCACTGAACTGTTGGAGAGAATCAATAAAACATCAGACAGAGTCACTGAGTCATTTAACAGAGTCACTGAATCATTAAACAGAATCATCAGAACGACTCCTTCAGAATCAGCATTGATCACTCAAAGATTTATGATTCAGATCTGCTCGTATCTGCGCAGTTACACAACAATCAGCACACTTAAGAGTGTGTGTGTGTGTGTGTGTGTGTGTGTGTGTGTGTAAAAGAGAGAGAGAGCCTGAGAGAGTGTCTATGAATGTGTTTGTGTGAAAGTTGGTGAATATTTGTGTTTGTGTGTGTGTGTGTGTGTGTGTGTGTGTGTGTGAGAGAGAGAGAGAGAGAGAGAGAGAGAGAGAGTATGTGTGTGTATGTGTGAGAGAAGGGGTCTATGAATGTGTGTGTGAGAGTCTGTGAATGTGTGCATGTGTGTATTAGTCTGTGAGTGTCTATAAATGTGTGTGTGTGTGTGTGTGTGTGTGTGCGTGCGCTGCAGCTCCGGGTGTCTGTCCTCCTCCACTCGACCTCTATGAATATTTCAGAGGTGTTTGTAAATGGCTTATCAAACATTCATGCGCTCTTATCAGTATGTGTGTGTGTGTGTGTGTGTGTGTGTGTGTGTGTGTGTGTGTAAGAGAGACAGGTTAGGAGTCCCTCCTGGCTGTCAGATGCTCGCTTGTTCCCTCACTAGTGCTCATGTTATGTCAGAAGAGTGGCAGACACTTGACCCCCAGTATCATTCACAATGTCATTCCCTCAGTAGTGCTTAAGTCAGATGAGCAGTAGAGACTCGTTCCCTCAGAAGTGCTCATGTCAGATCAATGGCAGACACTCGTTTACTCATTAGTGCTCATGTCAGGTGATTGAAAGATGCTCTTTCCCACAGTAGTCCTTATATCAGATGAGTGGCAGACACTCGTTCCCTCAGTAGTGCTCATGTCAGATGAGCAGTAGACTTGTTTCCTCAATAGTGCTCATGTCAGATCAGTGGCAGATACTCGTTCCCTCATTAGTGCTCTTGTCAGATGAGTGGCAGATGCTCGTTCCCTCAGTAGTGTTCATGTCAGATGAGTGGCAGACACTCGTTCCCTCAGTAGTGTTCATGTCAGATGAGTGGCAGACACTAGTTCCCTCAGTAGTGCTCATGTCAGATGAGTGGCAGACACTCGTTCCCTCAGTAGTGCTCATGTCAGATGAGCAGTAGACTCGTTTCCTCAGTAGTGCTCATGTCAGATCAGTGGCAGACACTCGTTCCCTCAGTAGTGCTCATGTCAGATCAGTAGCAGACACTCGTTCCCTCATTAGTGCTTTTCTTGTCAGATGAGTGGCACATGCTCGTTCCCTCAGTAGTGTTTATGTCAGTTGAGTGGCAGACACTCGTCCCCTTAGTAGTGCTCATGTCAGGAGACAGACACTTGTTCCTCAGTAGTGCTCATGTCTCTTCCTCTTCTGTGTGTCTCTGATCTCGCTCTGCTGCTCTTTTTCACACACACACATACACACACACACCATCTGTTCTCAGATCAGCAGGACAGGGATGATTTATTCTGTCTGTCTGTCTTTGACAATGAACACGTACATGTTCAAACACATGAATTCCATGAATAATCATCTTCATCATTATCACCATCATCTTCAAAATCACTATCATTAACATAATTAAAATCATCACAATAAACTTCATCATCAAAATCATGATGATCATCCTCATCACCCTCATCACCATCATCTTCAAAATCACCATCATCTTCATCGTCATCATCATCATCATTATCTTCAAAATCACCATCATCTTCATCGTCATCATCATCCTCATCCTCATCACCATCATCTTCAAAATCAACATCATCTTCATCGTCATCATCATCATCACCATCATCAAAATCACCATCATCTTCATCGTCGTCATTATCCTTATCACCCTCATCACCATCATCTACAAAACCATCATCATCATCATCAACATCATTATTATCATCATCATCATCATCTTCATCATCATCATCATCTTCTTCTTCTTCTTCAATATCATCATCATCATCATCATCAAAACCATGATCTCCAAAATCACCATCATCATCAAAATCACCATCATCATCAAAATCACCATCATCATCAAAACCACCATCATTATCAAAATCATTATCATCGTCATCATCATAATCATCATCACATTACAATCTTCTTCAAGATCATCATCATTAAAACCTTGATCTACAAAATCATCAAAATCATCATCCTCATCATCATCAAAATCAATATCATCATAAAAATCATCATCATCATCATCATATTCATCATCATTATCATGATCATCATCATCAAAATCATCATCATCAAAATCATAATCATCATCAAAATCACCACCATAATCAAAATCACATCATCATCAAAATCATCATCATCATCAAAATCACCATCATCATCAAAATCATCATCATCATCAAAATCACCATCATCATCATCAAAATCATAATCATCATCAAAATCACCATCATAATCAAAATCACCATCATCATCAAAATCACCATCATAATCAAAATCATCATCATCATCAAAATCATCATCATCATTAAAATCACCATCATAATCAAAATCATCATCATCATCATCAAAATCATCATCATCATCAAAATCACCATCATCATCAAAATCACCATCATCATCATCAAAATCACCATCATCATCAATATCATCATTATCATCAAAATCACCATTATCAAAATCATCATTATCATCAAAATCATCATCATAATCAAAATCACCATCATCATCAAAATCATCATTAAAATCATCATCATCAAAATCATCATCATCATCATCAAAATCACCATCCTCATCAAAATATTCATCATCATCATCATCATCATCATCAAAATCACCATCATCATCAAAATCATCATCATCATCAAAATCATCATCATCATCAAAATCACCATCCTTATCAAAATCATCATCATCATCATCATCATCATCATCATCAAAATCACCATCATCATCAAAATCATCGTCATCATCATCATCATCATCACATTACCATCTTCTTCAAGATCCTCATCATTAAAACCATGATCATCATTAAAATCATCATCATCAAAATCATCATCATCATCAAAATCATCATCATTATCATCAAAATCAAAATCACCATCATCAAAATCACCATCATCATC
>NC_141027.1:735000-750000 GCF_052040795.2 Danio rerio | reverse complement strand
ATCACATTCAATGTCATCAAAACTATCATCTTTAAAATCATCATCTTCATCACCTTTATCTTCATGGTTGTCTTCTTAAAGATCATCATCATTAAAATCACTGTCAACAAAATCACCATCATCATCATCTTCATGATCATCACTGTGGCTGTGTGTTTTGCTCCTCCTGTTTGTTTGTGTGTGTGTGTGGTCAGCATCAGAGCTGGTTCTCTCAGTATTGCTTTACTGTTAGCGTGTCTGATGCTGATGATTCCTCAACATCGCTGCTAACAGAGTGTGTGTGTGTGTGTGTGTGTCTGTCTGATGACTCCTCAACGCCGCTGCTAATGGAGACTGACTTGATAAACGCTGTAATTCATCATCATCAATTTTCTATGCTAGCGCTACACAGATTAATGGGGTGCTGCTAGCATGGGGCCTGTCCTCAATGATTAATGCTCATAAACAACACTACATCAACATTAATGCTGATTGCTGATCAGTTCACATCACTGACGCTTCCCCTGATAGCCATGCTAATGCTCCAGCGCCACACACTTAGCGGAGCGCGTCCGAGCATTAGCGGCGCAGGGAAGCGCTAACCATGAGCGTGAATGTGGACACACACTGATTACGCACACACATAAGAGACACACGTCAGCTGATACTGACGTTTAGTGGACACTTGATGAAGGTGACTTACAGGTGAGCATAAGGGAAGCACTCTGAATGATCAGACAGCAGCAGTGTGACGTTAACATCACCAAACACTCTAGTTCATCAGGAGTCGCCACAGCGGAATGAACCACCAACTATTCCAGCATATGTTTTACACAGCGGATGCCCTTCCAGCTGCAACCCAGTACTGGGAAACACCCACACACTCACTCATTCACACGCACACTCATTCACTACAGCCAATTTAGTTGATCAGTTCCCCTATAGCGCATGTGTTTGGACTGTGGGGGAAACCGGAGCACCCGGAGGAAACCCACGCCAACATGGGGAGAACATGCAAACTCCACACAGAAACACCAACTGACCCAGCCGAGACTCGAAACAGCGACCTTCTAGCTTTGAGGTCACAGTGCTAACTACCGAGCCACCGTGCCACAAATTACAAAACATACAAGTCTGAATAAATTGAACAAAATAAGTGCAATGCGCTTTTTATGTTGCTAGGCAACCACTGAATCAGCTGTGTGTCGTGTGTGAGCGCTGCTGTTGATGTTGTTCTAGTTGTCATATATAATGATATTGTGATGTTGATGATTTATGAAGTCCTACAGCTCAGAATAACCAGAAACAGCAACCGCTAGTCTCTCTTCCATCTTTAAAATCTCTGTAGTCAACATGACAACACAAAACACTGCTGTCCGTCAACGGAAACCCCGCCTCTCCTTTCGTTTGATTGGACAATGAGAAAGATGTGACTGACATAAGCTGTGTCTCATTTCAGATGCTGTGTATTAGTGTGTGTGTGAATGAGTGTGTATAGGTGTTTCCCAGAAGCTGGAAGGGCATCCGCTGTGTTAAACATATGCTAAAGTAGTTGCCAGTTCATTCCGCTGTGGTGACCCCTGATGAATAAAGGGACTAAGCTGAAGGAAAATGAATGAATGAATGAATGAATGAATGAGGTCAAATAAAGCCTGCAGTAATGACTGTGTGAGGTGGACACTCATGATCACACACTTCATCCCTGTTTGAGCTCTCTGTGGAGCTGCGTTTGCACAATCTGTGTTATAAAAAGTACAAACTGAAGCAGAGCTGATAACGGTGATACTCACGCACTGAGTGTAAACACATGAGCGCATCATAGAAAGGAGTGATGATGATGATGGACCGTCTCTCCACCCTGCTTACTCACACAACAAATAGCATACAAATGTGGGCCACTTTAGGCAGTTACGCGGCACTGGTGGTCTTCCTTCTGCCCAGACAAAATGAATGGGGGCCTGAAGTGGCCCACCTGTACAATGACAAAAGGGGGGCAAAGATTCTAATTCATACATGGGACATTTAAGGCAAAGATTTGGCACTTATGGAAAAATGTAATCTAAATGTGAACTTAATGTGGCCCATGTGGAAAATGATCAATTTGGCCCAAATGATGGAGGACAAATGTGGGCCATAGTTGGCAAAAATGTAGCATAATCATTTAAGGGTAATCTTGGTATAACCCTAAAGTGGCCACATGTGTAGGTGCAAATGTGGCCCAGTTATCTTAACATATGTGGGTCAGTTTGGCAAATATTTGGCACAGTAAACTCTGGCTACTGCAGCCGTTAGCCTAGAGTGGCCCAGAGAAGATAAGGCAAATGTGGCCCAGTTATCTTAAGACATATGTGGGCCACTTTTGGCAAATATTCAGCTCATTTAAATCTTTGTCTAATGTGGATTTGAGCCTATAGCGGCCCAGAGAAGATAAGGCAAATGTGGCCCATTTGTCCTAAAACAAATGTGGGCCACTTTTGACAAATATACGACACAGTAAGCTCTGGCCAATGTGGCTGTGAACGTAAAGCGGCCCAGAGGAAATATGGCAAATGTGGCCCACTTATTTTAAAACATGTGTGGGTCAGTTTGGCGAATATTCTGCACTGTAAACTCTGGCTAATGCAGCCATTAGCCTATAGTGGCCCAGAGGAGATGTGGCAAATGTGGCCCAGTTATCTTAAAACATATGTGGGCCACATAGAATAAAGTCACCATCATGGAGAAAAGTGATTGCTTTAATTGGGCTCAGAGCCCTGAACCTCTTAATCCAAATAAGATTTTTCATTACAGCAAACAAAATGAAGTGCGGCACAACCTGTGCTGAAATAATATACTTCACTGATGTTCACCAATGTTTAATCCATTATTAGAAGTAATAGGGCAGATCTGGGCCATAATAAAAGCAAACTGTGGCCCAGAATAAGGTCAGTTCTGGTTCAGTTGGTTGAATTCTGGCTGATATGTGGTATTGCTTTGGCTTATTTGTGGCCCAGATCTGACAAACAGAAGTGGACCACCCTGGAGCCATCAGTCCAGTGTGTTAGTATGTGGTCCAGATGTAAGTGTCTGGTGTGGGCTGGATTTAAGTGTCTGGTGTGGACTGGATGTAAGTGTCTGGTGTGGGCCGGATATAAGTCTCTGGTGTGGGCCGGTTGTAAGTGTCTGGTGTGGGCTGGATGTAAGTCTCTGGTGTGGGTCGAATGTAAGTGTCTGGTGTGGGCCAGATGTAAGTGTCTGGTGTGGGCCAGATGTAAGTGTCTGGTGTGGGCCGGATGTAAGTGTTTGGTGTGGGCCGGATGTAAGTGTCTGGTGTGGGCCAGATGTAAGTGTCTGGTGTGGACTGGATGTAAGTGTCTGGTGTGGGCCGGATGTAAGTGTCTGGTGTGGGCTGGATGTAAGTGTCTGGTGTGGGCTGGATGTAAGTGTCTGGTGTGGGCCGGATGTAAGTGTCTGGTGTGGACTGGATGTAAGTGTCTGGTGTGGGCCGGATGTAAGTGTTTGGTGTGGGCCGGATGTAAGTGTCTGGTGTGGGTCAGATGTAGGTGTCTAGTGTGGGCCGGATGTAAGTGTCTGGTGTGGACTGGATGTAAGTGTCTGGTGTGGGCCGGATGTAAGTGTCTGGTGTGGGCTGGATGTAAGTGTCTGGTGTGGGCCGGATGTAAGTGTCTGGTGTGGGCCGGATGTAAGTGTCTGGTGTGGGTCAGATGTAAGTGTCTGGTGTGGGTCAGATGTGTCAGGTGTGGGTCAGATGTAAGTGTCTGGTGTGGGCTGGATGTAAGTCTCTGGTGTGGGCCGGATGTAAGTGTCTGGTGTGGACCGGATGTAAGTGTCTGGTGTGGGCCGGATGTAAGTGTCTGGTGTGGACTGGATGTAAGTGTCTGGTGTGGACTGGATGTAAGTGTCTGGTGTGGACTGGATGTAAGTGTCTGGTGTGGGCCGGATGTAAGTGTCTGGTGTGGGCCGGATGTAAGTGTCTGGTGTGGGTCAGATGTAAGTGTCTGGTGTGGGTCAGATGTGTCAGGTGTGGGTCAGATGTAAGTGTCTGGTGTGGGCTGGATGTAAGTCTCTGGTGTGGGCCAAATGTAAGTGTCTGGTGTGGACCGGATGTAAGTGTCTGGTGTGGGCCGGATGTAAGTGTCTGGTGTGGACTGGATGTAAGTGTCTGGTGTGGACTGGATGTAAGTGTCTGGTGTGGACTGGATGTAAGTGTCTGGTGTGGGCCGGATGTAAGTGTCTGGTGTGGGCCGGATGTAAGTGTCTGGTGTGGGTCAGATGTAAGTGTCTGGTGTGGGTCAGATGTGTCAGGTGTGGGTCAGATGTAAGTGTCTGGTGTGGGCTGGATGTAAGTCTCTGGTGTGGGCCGGATGTAAGTGTCTGGTGTGGACCGGATGTAAGTGTCTGGTGTGGGCCGGATGTAAGTGTCTGGTGTGGGCTGGATGTAAGTCTCTGGTGTGGGCCGGATGTAAGTGTCTGGTGTGGGTCAGATGTAAGTGTCTGGTGTGGGCCGGATGTAAGTGTTTGGTGTGGGCCGGATGTAAGTGTCTGGTGTGGGCTGGATGTAAGTCTCTGGTGTGGGCCGGATGTAAGTGTCTGGTGTGGGTCAGATGTAAGTGTCTGGTGTGGGCCGGATGTAAGTGTTTGGTGTGGGTCAGATGTAAGTGTCTGGTGTGGGCCGGATGTAAGTGTCTGGTGTGGGCTGGATGTAAGTGTCTGGTGTGGGCTGGATGTAAGTGTCTGGTGTGGACTGGATGTAAGTGTCTGGTGTGGACTGGATGTAAGTGTCTGGTGTGGACTGGATGTAAGTGTTTGGTGTGGGCCGGATGTAAGTGTTTGGTGTGGGCCGGATGTAAGTGTCTGGTGTGGGCCGGATGTAAGTGTCTGGTGTGGGCCGGATGTAAGTGTTTGGTGTGGGCCGGATGTAAGTGTTTGGTGTGGGCCGTATGTAACTGTCTGGTGTGGACTGGATGTAAGTGTCTGGTGTGGGCCGGATGTAAGTGTCTGGTGTGGGCCGGATGTAACTGTCTGGTGTGGACTGGATGTAAGTGTCTGGTGTGGACTGGATGTAAGTGTCTGGTGTGGACTGGATGTAAGTGTTTGGTGTGGACTGGATGTAAGTGTCTGGTGTGGACTGGATGTAAGTGTTTGGTGTGGACTGGATGTAAGTGTCTGGTGTGGACTGGATGTAAGTGTTTGGTGTGGACTGGATGTAAGTGTCTGGTGTGGACTGGATGTAAGTGTCTGGTGTGGGCCGGATGTAAGTGTCTGGTGTGGGCCAGATGTAAGTGTCTGGTGTGGGGCGGATGTAAGTGTCTGGTGTGGGGCGGATGTAAGTGTCTGGTGTGGGCCGGATGTAAGTGTCTGGTGTGGACCGGATGTAAGTGTCTGGTGTGGGCCGGATTTGGGCCACATGAGTTTTGCTTACTGCCGCATGGCTGTTTTGAATGTGCTCTTTCTCATTTCCTCCTCTTCATCCTTCCACTGGCATATCAATGAGCTGCAGTCGCTAAACTCTGAATCCTATTAACAGTTAGCGTGATTCCTCTATCAGTGGTGGAGATCAGGCCGGCGCGCGCTCGCCTCGCTCTGTGTCCAGGAGGATCTGCAGGACTCAAAGACTCTGAGGATGAAAGCAGCAGATAAAGCCGTCCGTCTGGCTGTCCGTCTCTTCAGAAAGCAGAAGCTGAAGGTGTACTGGGGCAGGATGGAGGTGAAACTATAAAGACGGCTGACACACACACATCTCTCAGTGCTCACGTACACACACCTCTGAGCACTGGCTTTCAGACGCAGGAATCTGAATGTTACAAAAGCAGCTCATTAACACCACGACCAGCAGAAGCGCCGCCATTCATCAGTGTCAGCGCCTGTGTAGGGCAATAAAGCAGCGATTCTACAGGGAGAGAGCGTGGCCTACATACACACACACACACACACACTGCCGGATGGACGCCCTTACACAGGTACGAACACCGCTGGAGGAGAGAGAGAGAGAGAGAGAGAGAGAGAGAGATGAAAACACTGCAGGAGAACCCCATAATACTGCAGAGGGGGTTATATCAGGAGCACACAGACACACACACACACACACACACACCAGGCGTCTCCACACCACTGAAATCAAGAGGAATGAAAGACAGATGGAGGATAAACACTCCTGTCAGGACAGCATCAGGTCTGCGCTGAGGAGTGACCTGTAGTCTGTTACAGCGTGTCATTATTTGACCGTCAGCACACATGTTCACTGCTATGTGTGTGTGTGTGTGTGTGTTGACATTACACTGGATTTAGAATCTACTGCGTCTGATGCTGTAACATGTGTTGAATAATCTCTTGCAGGATACACACACAGCATCAGAGTCAAACTCATCCTCAGTGAGGTCCAGCTCTGGATCACTGATGTTCTGGTGGGATGTGACGTGGTCCAACACTCAGTAATCAGCGTTCTGTTAAAACAGTGTATGAGCTGAGTCGAGTCCATATTCACACACTCACTCACAGCAGCATCATGAGGAAACACCACCTGTAGTAGCTCCACACACTGCTCCAGGACACAGCAGATCATCTACAGGATTGACAACAGCTGTGCTTTGGAGGAAAGTGTGTGTGCGTTTGTGTGTTTGTGTGTGTGTTCTCTCGCACGCTGACCCGCGGTGTGGATTACAGCTGAACTACAGCTCCACTAACTCTTCTCTAACTCACCAGCCTAAGCTGATTAGCTTATCAACATTCACTTAAAGCCACCCGATCACACACACACACACAAACACGCACACAGACACAAACACACGAGCGTATATACATATACACATACACAGACTATACACAAACATACACAGGCCATCCCCACATGAACAGTACTATAGTAAAGGCAGTAAATAGTACAGTGTTTTTGTTCCGCGCGTAGTAAAGTGTATTATACTCTGTGCGTGTGTGTGTGTGTGTTTATGTATATATCAGGGCTCGAAATTGCGACCATTTTGGTCGCATATGCGCCCGAAAATTAATCTATGCGACCTTATGATATATTTGGGCGCATTAGTGCGACTGCTGATAATGGTTGTAGTGCGACCTGTTTTGATTTTTTGTAAAAACGTGCTGAATCGCTCTTCCCTGCCGCAATATTGGTTCATATTAGCTGTCAATCACTCAAGGTATTCCGCTGTCAGATGACAGGGAAGGAGCTTTTATGACCACGGGAAATGCAAACGGCAGAAGAGTAAAAACATAAAGCACACAGGTTTGCAAACCCCACCTAAAATTGAGGTGCAGATGAAAGCGATCATGACACGTCACGTGGTGAATAATAATCCACCAGCTGAGATCAATCGAGTACGCGCTTCATGGAGAAGGCGCCCGAATCTCCATGCGTCGCATTCACTGCGTGTTCAGCGCAAATGTCCGCTAAAAGTCAAATCTAATACCATCGCCAAAGAAGCTCGCCTTTACTAAGTTTACACTGAAACTGCGGCTCATAACAAACAGCGGTATTCCGCCGGTGGTCATCGCAAGAGTCTTGCGCTGCCTGCTCATAAATTGGGTCGGCTGACTCGCCAGCTTTTCCACTAACACAGAAAAATGAAGATCATCTCAGACTGAACCTTTAAATTGACACAAACGGAAACCAAATCTTTTAAAGAGTGATAGAAGTGAGACTTTACTTTCTTTCTTTTGTCTATTCTTTTTTGAGGTGTATATTATTATTTTTTTATTTATTTACTGATGACTGCTTTGCAGATTTCATCATTGAATTGAATGATTTATTATAATCTTTTGTTTGTTTTGTAGCAGAAATATTATTTATTAAATTGACATGCATATAAATACAGCAGTACAAAATAAATATTTCTTACTGCAATGCTTCATTTTTGTTTGATGCAAACTATACAATTATTTTTCATAAAGTAACAGACTTTTTATAGCAGATAACCTACATTCATGCACATTCAAGGCAGTATCATAATGAGAAATGTTATTCATTTTTACTATTATTGTCATTTTCATCATCATTAATATTCTATAATTTTTAGACATTCATTTTGGAATTATTGCACACAAATATCAATGTCTTCGCAGCATTAGTTAGATAGTTGTTTCTGGTTTTTGTCAGTCGAAACACTATTGATGTTGTTTTAAAATACAATAAATCCCTTAAAAAGCAATTTGCAGCGGTGCTCAATCATTTTTGTTGGGTGCTCCTAAATTTTTTCTGGTGCTCCTAAATTTATTTTGGTGCTCCTAAATATTTGAAGTTGGGAGCACCGGTGCTACCAAGTAAAAAAGTTAATTTCGAGCCCTGTATATATATATATATATATATATTACAGTATTTTAAAACACATTGCATAAACTTGCTCATCAGCTACTGAGTTCAACACCACACACTCCACAAGGGTGGGGCTCCACAAATCAAAACAGCTTGATTGGTCAACTTCATGATCTGGTTTCCCACGTATTGTAGCATAATGTATCTTACAGTAACGGGTCATTTGTTTATATTACTGCAGTTGTGTCACCATAGCAACTGTAGAATCACCACAACAGATCAATTACTATAGTGAATGTGTTACCATAGCAACTGTAGAATCACCACAGCAGATCAATTACTATAGTTGTTGTGTTACCATAGCAACTGTAGAATCACCACAACAGATCAATTACTATAGTTGTTGTGTTACCATAGCAACTGTAGAATCACCCTAACAGATCAATTACTATAGTTATTGTTTTACCATAGCGACTGTAGAATCACCACAACAGATCAATTACTATAGTGAATGTGTTACCATAGCAACTGTAGACTCACCACAACAGATCAGTTACTATAGTTATTGTTTTACCATAGCAACTGTAGACTCACCACAACAGATCAATTACTATAGTTGTTGTTTTACCATAGCAACTGTAGAATCACCACAACAGATCAATTACTATAGTGAATGTGTTACCATAGCAACTGTAGACTCACCACAACAGATCAGTTACTATAGTTATTGTTTTACCATTGCAACTGTAGACTCACCACAACAGATCAATTACTATAGTTATTGTTTTACCATAGCGACTGTAGAATCACCACAACAGATCAATTACTATAGTGAATGTGTTTCCATAGCAACTGTAGAATCACCACAGACAAATACTATAGTTGTTATGTTACCATAGGAAGTCTAGTCAAAACTTATTAATTACCATGGTTGTTGTGTTACCATAGCAGCTGTCGAATCACCACAACAGATCAATTCCCGTTCTGTACTATTGTTGGTCAAAAACACGCCCCTCTTACTGTTAGTTTGCTATGAGAGAACAATGCATAAAAAGGAAGCTCCGCCTCCTACTCAATATTCAGCTTAATTTAGAAACACATCAAAATACTGAAATAAAGTCTCTGCTACGTCCAGCTTTCTTCAGAATATCTCCTTTTGTGTTCAACAGAATAAAGACACCTGGAGTAACCAGAAAATAAATAAATAAATAACTGAACTCCCCATGCAGTGATTCAGGAGGATGGACACCTTAACATTATAATAATCCTGTGCTAATACACAGTGGAGATATTACTGATGAACACTGGATTACTTCCAGAAATATTAATGCAATCTTCACTGTTCAGAATGTGAAGCGCTTTCAGCAGTGTCTCTCCTAACCGTGTGTTTCTCCAGCCGGTAACCAGCCCTGTCCGCTGGGTTACACTGCTGTGGCTGTGGGTTGTGCTGGCTCAGCACTCAGAGCTCTGCTGGCTTCAGTTTCTGGAGTGTCCGAGCGGACGGATCATCTTCCATTACCCTGAGCCTCCGCCATCTTCGGCTCCCCAAACAATTAGAGCCGGACAGACAGATCTGGCCTTCGATTTCCAATACTGCAGCGCCGGCCCGCTGTGGAGAACTGCGCTCGGGTTTCCAGAGGAGGAGGATACACTCAATGAACATCCAGAACACATCAAGACTACTGAGAAACATCTCACACTCAGCTCTATCTGCAGACCACTGCTGCAGCTACATGCCAAACACACACACACACACACACACACACACACACACACACACACACACACACACACACACACACACACACACACACACACACACACACACACACACACATAGTTCCTGAGTTTGTTTCCAGAGCAACAATACGGGACGCTTTCGACAGATGTTTGTTATTGTCCTGGTGTGTGTATCAGCTGATGGATATTAGTTCTCTATGGGGAAACTCAATAAGGCGGATCTCATGTAGAGTAATGTTGGGTTGGGGAGCCCTGATTTAGGCTATTTATTGGCCACTGCTCAATATAATAAATATTCGGCAGATTGTGAAGGACAGTCAGGGCTCCTCCACCAAGAGAAAACATTAGTATTGTCTACAAATGAAGATGAGCATGTCTTGGAGAAACAGCATCTGGTGGTTATTTTGAGCAAATCCACACATGTCCACTTTATAAGAGACGACATCATATATCTGACTGAGACACACAGAGATGGAGAGAGAGATCCTGTGCTCTAAATCCAGCTAATCTCCTATTCACCTACCCATGACGGCAAAACAAAAAATCCTCGAGAGGGCTTGACTCAGCAGGAGTGTGTGTGTGTGTGTTTACATTCACATTACCCAGGACCGATGTCACGTATAGCCCAGAGGACATGAGTTATGTGCGTGTCTGCCATCAGTACAGCGGGAACGCTTCTGGATGAACATCAGTGCAGATGCTCAGCCCACGACTGAAGGTCACAGTTTGTCAGATAAGCGCAGCATCAAAACCTCTTTATATGTGGAATTGCTCAAACGTTCATCACAACGATCACATTAGCAGGTTTGAGAGCTGTCGGAGAGATGCTGCATCTCCCTCTCGTGTGTGTGTGTGTTTGTGTGTGTAGGCCTGCGGCATGTTTCCCATGAACACGTTACACAACCCTCATCCGCAGCCCAGAATAGAGCAGCTCCAGAACCGCTCGCCGTGATGCCGGACTCCTGCTTCTGTCTTAATGATCCACCACTGATGAACTGCACAGATACAGCGCCAGCGCAAACATCATCACAAACAATGATCCCTAACCTTAACCCTACTGCAAACCATCACTATAAATGACCCCGAAGCCCACGACAAACCATCCATCACTATCAATGACCCCTAACCCCACGACAAACCATCACTATCAATGACCCCTAACCCCACGACAAACCATCACTATCAATGACCCCTAACCCCACGACAAACCATCACTATTAATGACCCCTAACCCCACGACAAACCATCACTATTAATGACCCCTAACCCCACGACAAACCATCACTAATAATGACCCCTAACCCCACGACAAACCATCACTATCAATGACCCCTAACCCCACGACAAACCATCACTATCAATGACCCCTAACCCCACGACAAACCATCACTAATAATGACCCCTAACCCCACGACAAACCATCACGTTTAATGACCCCTAACCCCACGACAAACCATCACGTTTAATGACCCCTAACCCCACGACAAACCATCACGTTTAATGACCCCTAACCCCACGACAAACCATCACTATTAATGACCCCTAACCCCACGACAAACTATCACTATCAATGACCCCTAACCCCACGACAAACCATCACTATCAATGACCCCTAACCCCACGACAAACCATCACTATCAATGACCCCTAACCCACGACATACCATCACTATCAATGACCCCTAACCCCACGACAAACCATCACTAATAATGACCCCTAACCCCACGACAAACCATCACGTTTAATGACCCCTAACCCCACGACAAACCATCACTATCAATGACCCCTAACCCCACGACAAACCATCACTAATAATGACCCCTAACCCCACGACAAACCATCACTATCAATGATCCCTAACCCCACGACAAACCATCACTATCAATGACCCCTAACCCCACGACAAACCATCACTAATAATGACCCCTAACCCCACGACAAACCATCACTAATAATGACCCCTAACCCCACGACAAACCATCACGTTTAATGACCCCTAACCCCACGACAAACCATCACTATCAATGATCCCTAACCCCACGACAAACCATCACTATCAATGACCCCTAACCCCACGACAAACCATCACTAATAATGACCCCTAACCCCACGACAAACCATCACTAATAATGACCCCTAACCCCACGACAAACCATCACGTTTAATGACCCCTAACCCCACGACAAACCATCACTATCAATGACCCCTAACCCCACGACAAACTATCACTAATAATGACCCCTAACCCCACGACAAACCATCACGTTTAATGACCCCTAACCCCACGACAAACCATCACTATCAATGACCCCTAACCCCACGACAAACCATCACTATCAATGACCCCTAACCCCACGACAAACTATCACTATCAATGACCCCTAACCCCACGACAAACCATCACTATTAATGACCCCTAACCCCACGACAAACCATCACTATTAATGACCCCTAACCCCACGACAAACCATCACTATCAATGACCCCTAACCCCACGACAAACCATCACTATTAATGACCCCTAACCCCACGACAAACCATCACTATCAATGACCCCTAACCCCACGACAAACCATCACTATCAATGACCCCTAACCCCACGACAAACCATCACTAATAATGACCCCTAACCCCACGACAAACCATCACTAATAATGACCCCTAACCCCACGACAAACCATCACGTTTAATGACCCCTAACCCCACGACAAACCATCACTATCAATGACCCCTAACCTCACGACAAACCATCACTATCAATGACCCCTAACCCCACGACAAACCATCACTATTAATGACCCCTAACCCCACGACAAACCATCACTATCAATGACCCCTAACCCCACGACAAACCATCACTATTAATGACCCCTAACCCCACGACAAACCATCACTATCAATGACCCCTAACCCCACGACAAACCATCACTATTAATGACCCCTAACCCCACGACAAACCATCACTATTAATGTCCCCTAACCCCACGACAAACCATCACTAATAATGACCCCTAACCCCACGACAAACCATCACTATTAATGACCCCTAACCCACGACATACCATCACTATCAATGATCCCTAGGCCCTAATCCTAAACCTAACCCCTAACCCCATGACAAACCATCTTCATCAATGATCTCTAACCCTAACCCCTAAACCTAAGCCCTAACTTTACTGCAAACCACCACCATCAATGATCCCTAACAACTAACTTTAACCCCTAACTCTACTGCAAACCATCTTTATCAATGTTCCCTAACCACTAAACCTAACCCCAGCACAAACAATCATCATCAATGATCCCTAACCCCCCAACCACAAACCCTACTACAAATCATCACCATCATCAACAATCCCTAACCACTAACCCTAACCCAACCACAAACCATCACTATTAAAGCCACCACTGGCTTGCATGGTTCAGGACCCGTGGAGCTGTGCATAGATAGATTTGCTCTTCAGTGTTTGGACTCTCAGCAGTGAATATAAGATGAATGGTCCCTAACCCCTATCCATGAACCCCTAACCCTATCAAAAACCATAACCATCAATGATCCCTAATCCCTAATCATAAAACTCTAACCCTATCAAAAACCGTCACCATCAATGATCCCTAAGCACTAAACCAAACCCAACCGCAAACCATCACTATTAGTGTACAGGGAGTAACTATATAGCTGAGTAATGATCAGGTTAGTGTATACTCCATCAGCTAAGTAATGCTCAGGTTAGTGTATACTCCATCAGCTGAGTAATGCTCAGGTTAGTGTATACTCCATCAGCTGAGTAATGATCAGGTTAGTGTATACTCCATCAGCTGAGTAATGCTCAGGTTAGTGTATACTCCATCAGCTGAGTAATGCTCAGGTGAGTGTATACTCCATCAGCTGAGTAATGCTCAGGTTAGTGTATACTCCATCAGCTGAGTAATGATCAGGTTAGTGTATACTCCATCAGCTGAGTAATGCTCAGGTTAGTGTATACTCCATCAGCTGAGTAATGATCAGGTTAATGTATTCTCCATCAGCTGAGTAATGATCAGGTTAGTGTATACTCCATCAGCTAAGTAATGCTCAGGTTAGTGTATACTCCATCAGCTGAGTAATGATCAGGTTAGTGTATACTCCATCAGCTGAGTAATGCTCAGGTTAGTGTATACTCCATCAGCTGAGTAATGCTCAGGTGAGTGTATACTCCATCAGCTGAGTAATGCTCAGGTTAGTGTATACTCCATCAGCTGAGTAATGATCAGGTTAGTGTATACTCCATCAGCTGAGTAATGCTCAGGTTAGTGTATACTCCATCAGCTGAGTAATGATCAGGTTAATGTATTCTCCATCAGCTGAGTAATGATCAGGTTAGTGTATACTCCATCAGCTGAGTAATGCTCAGGTTAGTGTATACTCCATCAGCTGAGTAATGATCAGGTTAGTGTATACTCCATCAGCTGAGTAATGATCAGGTTAGTGTATACTCCATCAGCTGAGTAATGCTCAGGTGAGTGTATACTCCATCAGCTGAGTAATGCTCAGGTTAGTGTATACTCCATCAGCTGAGTAATGATCAGGTTAGTGTATACTCCATCAGCTGAGTAATGCTCAGGTTAGTGTATACTCCATCAGCTGAGTAATGATCAGGTTAATGTATTCTCCATCAGCTGAGTAATGATCAGGTTAGTGTATACTCCATCAGCTGAGTAATGATCTGGGCTGCGTTTCCCGATAACGATTGATCTTAGCACTTAAGAGCGTTTTCTACGAGTCATTTTGCGAACGTTCGTTATTGTTTCACGTGCGTTTCCCAAAAATGCACTTAACACAATTGCACGTAGCCCAGCTTTAAGTGCAACTTAGGAGTCGCTATCCGTTTGTTAAGTGCTGAAATGTCACGCTATAGAATGGCTCGTTATTGTTGCACATGTTATAGCAATCCATATAATTGTTCTTCTACTTGTGTGAATGTATATTCAACTCGAATAACATAAAAAAATATATTTTTGAGCCAGTTTAAAAACAT
>NC_141027.1:660000-730000 GCF_052040795.2 Danio rerio | reverse complement strand
ACCTCTGCCCCCCCGACTGCTGAATACCACGACTCTGAGGAGAACGCCTGCATCTACAGCTGCCCTGTGAAGAACACCGCGGCATATCTGGCCAAAGTGGAATGAGAAGAGATCAGCGTATGGAGATACGCCTCAGACATGATCGATTCCTCATTCCCATGTAAACTACACGAGTGTAAAACCCCAACAGGCCAATCAGAACACACAGCAGACTGATGCGTGACTCACAGGCCATGCCCTCCTCATTTGCATATACATCTGAGGAGCGGCCGTCATCAGCAGATCACAGACTGATATGCAGATCTGGGCTCATTAATATTCAGGCCTGAGTTTGATAAGACACATGGACAACGATCTGTTCCCTCCTCCTGTCATCACTTAAAGCTGATACTGATCTCACCATGTATGAAGGGCTTTTATTTTATATTAATTCTGGACAGTGGATTATTCCCAGAATATCAGCATCAGCTGTAGGCGGTAGATCTTTCTCATATCTGGCAGCTAAACTCTGGAAGAGCCGTCCTTGCACAGGAAGCAGACACACTCTGTCAGTGTAACACTAGACTGAAGACACGTCTCTCTGCATTAGCATACACATAACACACACACATGCTGCTGAAATCCAGATCCTCTACAGGACTGTGAGTCTGCATTATTCAGGGCAAGCGGAGCCGGAACACTTCCCTAAAGACATTATAATGTGGACGGCATCTGCGCTTATGTTAGTCTGTTTATTATTCTCGAGGTCTCCGTAATCCTGGACCAGGCCGTATCCTGAGCGGCTGCTGTGGTGGTCATGGAGGAGTGGAGAGCGTGAGACTGATCCCTGTGAGACCCCAGTGACAGACGAGTCCCGCATTGATCCTGAAGGGTCAAAGCAATGACTGAGGCATGTTTAAACTCACGTCAGGACGCAAAATGCAGGATATACAGATTACACATCTATTCAGCTCCACTCTGAAGAGGTACACAGTGTTTCTAACTGTGTGTTTTCTTAATTTATCATGTTATTATCACAACAACAAACACGCTGCCATCAGTTCATGCAGAGGCTGATGTTAATTGGTGGCACTGTTTACTTTGACATTATAGTTATATAGTTAGGCCCCGTTTACACTAGTGCGTTTTAGTTTGAAAACGCATAAGTTTTGCTACGGTTACGCCATCCGTCCACACTACGCCGGAGTTCTCGAGCGCCGAAAACGGAGCGTTTCGAAAACGCTGGAGAGGCCGTTTTCATTCTAAAACGCTGCTGCTCCGTCTCAGTGTGGATGATGGAAAACGGAGACATCTGAAAACGGAGGCGGGGCTGCAGACATTCGCCTCTCTGATTGGGGCTTTTCCTCAATATTAAGTAGCCTAACACACAGTTCAGTCCTGAATCTTCTCCATGTAAGTTCAGACTTCGCATGTTTGATCAAGGCTGCATCTCTTCTTCTCAGTTTGATATGGAAAACATACCGAGGACACGCGTCAATCTTCACAGGGAACAGTGTACTTTATAACTTCATTCACATCCCCCTGGCTACGTTGTTTCACTTTCTCAACAATAAAATGTAAACTTGATATAAGGAACTGCCTATTTTTATTTTAATATTAACAACTAAACAGACAGCAGACATGTTGAGGCGCCGTGCTGTATAAGATGAGCGTCATCTTCACTGTGTGGATATTTATAACAAAACGGAGCCGATAACAACTGCCTCCTTTCAATTTCAGTGAAAATACGAAACATCCCCTCTCTTTTGCTGAATATCAGTTTTAATAATCGATAATGGCCATAAAAGTATAACATACAATAAGTTTATACATTGGAGGAAATAAAGGCAAGCGATCAGTCAATATACAGAATGTACGTGGTTACATTAATCATTAACTTATCTTTGCGCTCAGCCAAAACACGTTACCAACAAGTAATAGATTCCAATGACCAAAGTCAGGGAATATGTCGTTAGATAAAGACAACAAGATGAATGAAATATCACGTTTAATAAATATAGTGAGATTAGATCCAGCGGGAGATGCTTGATGAGAAGTCCGACTAGCAGAGCTCTCATCTGGGTAGATGGGCTCCAGCGCTTGCCAAAGTGTGTGTGTGGTCACGTGATGTGCGTTTTCAGCGTTTTGGTGTGGACGGAGAGCAGTTCAGAAACGCTGGGTAAAACGCGAGTGTGGACGCGGATCGTTTTCATTCTACAACGCCGTTTTAAAACTAAAACGCACTAGTGTAAACGGGGCCTAAGATAGTAAGAACACAACACATTTCTACTGCTCTCTGCTGTCAAGCTAAAGTGTAGCTTAGCCTCTGTCAACATCTAGTGAGCAAAGGAAGTAAGCGTTACTCTGATGGGTTTATATTTATCTGTGTATATCAAACATTCCTCTGTGTGTGTGTGTGTGTGTGAGAGAGAGAGCTGCACGTCAGACAGGAACTTAATAATATTCATGACACGATCCATATATGGTCAATTACGGAGCCTCTGATTCTAGGAGTATTTAATGAAGTAATAAATGAGCATACTGTATTAAACCATTTCTGGACAGACACTTGCCAACAGTTTGGGGTGAGTAGGATGTTTCAATGTTTTAAATCAGCTTCTCCTGCTCACCAAGGCTGCATTTATTTCAGCAAAATACAGCACACAATGTGAAACTGTGAAATACGGTACAGAGTAACTGCTTAGCAGTAGATTATCATTTCATTTAATCATTTATTATTTATTAATGAAGTTTCAGCTTTATTACTGCAGTCTTCAGAGTCACATGATCCTTCAGAAATCACTCTAATATTAATAATAATAATTATTATTATTACTATTAATTGTATTATTATTATTACTATTCATTTTCTTTTTGGCTTAGTCAATTTATTAATCCACGGTTCTCACAGCATAAAAAACTGTTATTATTATGATTATTATTATTTTATTTTATTATAATTATTGTTGTTGTTTAAGTTGTTGTTAATGTTATTATCATGATAATTATAATAATAATAGTAATAATAATAATATTAATATTAATAATAATAATTATTATTATTATTATTATTATTATTATTATTATTATTATTATTATTATTATTATTGTTAGTATTATTATTATTCTTATAATCAATGTTGTAATTATTAATGTTACTATTATTATTATTACTATCATCAATGTTGTCAGTATTATTTTTATTATTATTATTATTATTATTATTATTATAACAAGCACTATAATTTAATAGCAATAAAAGCAATAATGACTGGAGTAATAAATTAATTTGAAACTCAATACAATAAGAAATCAGTTATTTAACATTTTAATAAGTATTTAACAATTGAAAATAGTTTTTTGCATTTAATAAATGCGTCTTATTGAACAGAGTAACAAAAAAAAAAAAAAACTGGTGGCGTGTACTAAAGTTCTACAATCCATGTTCTTAAATGGTATATATATATATATATATATATATATATATATATATATATATATATATATATAAGAACACAACACATCTCTACTCTATATATATATATATATATATATATATATATATATATATATATATATATATATATATATATATATATATTTATCTCTCTCTATATATATATTTATATATTTATCTCTCTATATATATATTTATATATGTCAGATGTCTCAGTGTGTGTGCTGCAAATGAAAATTCCCTACAGGGACAAATAAATGTACCTATTTAACTAAGCCATATACCTACTGTGTAGATATCAGAGAACAATTCAAATGCAGTATATGGCTCACTGAAGACCTTGTGTGATGAGGGAAAATGTATGCATTTACGAGAATAATTATGGTACGAGAAAAATAATGAATATACAAAAATAATCATGGGATGTACATAACATTTTAAAATGCCAGACTAGTTAGATGAATATTCACAGCATTATAGAGCTGATTCTGGGCTTGTATTCTGAAAGAAGTTCAGCATTGTCAGAAGTAAAGTCAGACATCAGAATAATACTAATGTTGTGATGTGCATTCAACATTTAAAAGGCAGAATAGTTAGATAAGGATTCCCAGCACAGAGACGGAGCTGCGGTGACTCCATGTAAATGCTGGATTACAGCTTTATTTTAGCGCAGTGTGTTTTTCTGAGGCGTGCTGTGAGTTTGACCGTGACTCGCTTTAAGACTCTGCGGTCACTCATTAAATAAATTCAGCCTCAATCTTCAAACCGCAAAGGTCGAAGTCATTAAAATCTGCACATGTTGCTTTGTGGAATCGACGGAATGAAACAGCAAGCGCTGGATTCATTAATGCACGAGCCCACGGCGCCGCTGCCCTTCATTTACCTGAGGCCTGACCGCGCAGCGTGACGCATTACTGCTGCCTGCAGAAGACCTGACCCCTGACACACACACACACACACACACACACGCTTACAGAAAAACACCAATAAGAAGACATGTGGAGCCACAGCAGCTCACAGCGTGAAGGACACGATACACACACACACACACACACACACACACACACACTGCTGGAACTGTACATCAACACAGAAGACCAGACTATTCTAATGATCATTGGATGGATGATTGAACAAATGGACAGACGGATAGATGGATAGATAGATATACATTAGATAGATAGACAGATGAACGGACGGACGGACAGACAGACAGACAGATGGATAATGATGGATGGATGATAGATAGATCTTTAATGTATCGTATCGCTAGCTGCTTTATATGTATCTTTGATGTATCGCATCGTATCGTTAACTGCTTCATATATATCTTTAATGTATCATATCGCTAGCTGCTTCATATGTATCTTTAATGTATCGTATCGCTAGCTGCTTCATATGTATCTTTAATGTATCGTATCGTACCGTTAACTGCTTCATATATATCTTTAATGCATTGTATCGCTAGCTGCTTCATATGTATCTTTAACGTATCGTACAGCTAGCTGCTTCATATGTATCCTATTGTATCGCATCATTAGCTGCTTCATATGTATCTTTAACGTATCGTATCGTAGCGCTAGCTGCTTCATATGTATCTTTAACGTAACGCATCATTAGCTGCTTCATATGTATCTTTAATGTACCGTATCGTACAGCTAGCTGCTTCATATATATATCTTTAATGTATCGCATCATTAGCTGCGTCATATGTATCTTTAACTTATTGTATCGCTAGCTGCTTCATATGTATCTTTAATGTATCGTATCGTACCGTTAACTGCTTCATATATATCTTTAATGCATTGTATCGCTAGCTGCTTCATATGTATCTTTAACGTATCGTACAGCTAGCTGCTTCATATGTATCCTATTGTATCGCATCATTAGCTGCTTCATATGTATCTTTAACGTATCGTATCGTAGCGCTAGCTGCTTCATATGTATCTTTAACGTAACGCATCATTAGCTGCTTCATATGTATCTTTAATGTACCGTATCGTACAGCTAGCTGCTTCATATATATATCTTTAATGTATCGCATCATTAGCTGCGTCATATGTATCTTTAACTTATTGTATCGCTAGCTGCTTCATATGTATCTTTAATGTATCGTATCGTACCGTTAACTGCTTCATATATATCTTTAATGTATCATATCGCTAGCTGCTTCATATGTATCTTTAATGTATCGTATCGTACCGTTAACTGCTTCATATATATCTTTAACGTATCGTACAGCTAGCTGCTTCATATGTATCCTAATGTATTGCATCATTAGATGCTTCATATGTATCTTTAATGTATTGTATCGTATCGCTAGCTGCTTCATATGTATCTTTAACGTATCGCATCATTAGCTGCTTCATATGTATCTTTAACGTATGGTTTCGTAACGTATCACTCGCTACATGATAACATATTGTATATGAACTGTATGATTAATGTATCATATCTGTAGCTGCTTCATATGTATCTGTAGTGTATCGTATTGTTAGCTGTGCATCAAGCTACATATCATATTGGCCTCAATCCTGAGATGCATATCCCTAAGGCAGGCAGACAGACAGATAGACAGATAGACACATACAGACAGACAGACACATAAAGACAGACACATGTTGTTGTTGTTGTTGTGTGAAGGTCAGTGTCGTCTAGTGTGCTGCTGATGAGCAGTAGCAGCTTGGCTCCTGCTGAGAATCTGTCGCCCCCTTGGGGTAAATGCAGAGCGACTGCAGAGAGTGTGATTTATGACGCTCTCCTGGTCCCCGTCTCCTACAGAGAGGCAGTAAAACAGCTCCATAAAGAGGCAGCAGCAGCAGCAGCGCGGTGATTTATCCCGCTCAGAGTGCCTTCTGTCTGGGCCACAGCGAGTGTGAGAGTCCTGATCCCCCTGGAGCTGCTGGAGACGGCGGAGCAGCGGGGGCTGGATCTGATGCACATCAGGATGCTTCCTCGAGAACTGTGATTGAAACACCATCCCAGAGTGAACACTGCCGCCTAGTTCACTACCCTGATGACTTTATAGCAGAGTCCAGAGAGAATATATAGCACAACTGCACACTACACTCCACACTACTGCTGGAGTAGCTGAGTATGCACACTACACTACACACTACTACTGGAGAAGCTAAGTATGCACACTACAGACTACACTACACACTAATCCTGGAGATGCTGAATATGCACACTAAGCACTACTACTGGAGGAATGGAGTAATGCACACTACACTACATTACACACTACTACCGGAGACGCTGAGTACACGCGTCTATTAGAGGAACCGAGTATGCACACTACACACTATACTACACTATGCACTTCTACTGGAGATGCTGAGTATACTCACTGCTTCAGGAGGAGCTATAGCTGTGAGATGCAGTCTGCTGTATGCTATGTAGTGTACTTGAAGGATTATTTGAGCAAACAGACAACATTCAGATATGCAAAATGTGCAGAACTGGTGATGAGGCAGCGCTGTGTAGTTTACTACTGAGTGTACTTGCTGATATTATTAGTGTTCTGCAGTGCTCAGACTAATAATCCTCCGCCTGTGTGCATGTCTCTCTCTTTCCATCTCTCCATCTCTCTCTCTCTCCCTCTCTCACACACGTCTCTCTCTCTCTCCACCCCCCTCTCTCGCTCAGGGTTTTTCTAATGCACTAATGGTCTTGTTAATTTCCTGGCCGAGGGGAAACTCAGATTTCACAGCAAACTGTCTTAGTGCAACACTAATGACTGAGCCAAATGAAATCCAGTGCAAATAACTGCTAATTACAGCACACACACACACACACACACACACACACACACACACACACACACACACACACACACACACACACACACACACAGTGGTTTGAGGGCGATGAGCAGCCGTTGTGAATCACATCACATTGTGAATCTCCTTCACTGCCTGCGCTTCATCCTCTACTAAACTAAATCTCTTCATTAGGACTTATTACTACAGTGTGTGTGTGTGTGTGTGTGTGTGTGTGTGTGTGTGTGTGTGTGTGTGTGTGTGCAACATCAGATATATTACACTCATTTTCTTGGTTAAAGTCATCCTAACATTAGAATACACTCACCGGCCACTTTATTAGGTACACCTGTTCAACTGCACGTTAATGCACATTTCTAATCAGCCAATCACATGGCAGCAGCTCACTGCATTTAGGCATGTAGACATGGTCAAGAGGATCTGCTGCAGGTCAAAGCGAGCAGAATGGGGAAGAAAGGGGATTTAAGAGACTTTGAACGTGGCATGGTTGTTGCTGCCAGACGGGCTGCTCTGAGTATTTCAGAAACTGCTGATCTACTGGGATTTTCACGCACAACCATCTCTAGGCTTTACAGAGAATGCTCCGACAAAGAGGAAATCTCCAGTGAGCGGCAGTTCTGTGGGCGCAAATGCCTTGTTGATGAGGTCAGAGGTCAGAGGAGAATGGCCAGACTGGTTCCAGCTGATAGAAAGGCAACAGTAACTCAAATAAGCACTCGTTACAACCGAGCTCTGCAGAAGAGCATCTCTGAACACACAACACGGCCAACCTTGAGGCGGATGGGCTACAGCAGCAGAAGAGCACACCGGGTGCCGCTCCTGTCAGCTAAGAACAGGAAACTGAGGCTACAATTCACACAGACTCACCAAAACTGGACAATAGAAGATTGGAGAAACGTTGCTGCTCTGATGAGTCTCCATTTCTGCTGACACATTCAGATGCTCGGCTCAACAACATGAAAGCATGGATCATCCTGCCTTGTATCAGCGGTTCAGGCTGGTGGTGGTGGTGTAATGGTGTGGGGGAGATTTTCTTTGGGTCCATTAGTACCAATTGAGCATCAACGCCACAGCCTACCTGAGTATTGCTGCTGACCATGTCCATCCCTTTATGAGCACAGTGTCTCCATCTTCTGATGGCGACACTGTGGCCAGTGAGTGTGTTTGTTTAATATAAAAGTGTGTGCTGTTAAGAGCTGATGTAGCGCAGGCGTCTGCAGGCTCAGATGAATAAAGAAGCTGTGTAGTTCTCTGTGTGTGTATATGTGTGTAAATGTGTGTGTGTGTGTGTGTGTGTGTGTGTGTGTGTGTGTGTTGTCATGAATATTTCATTGTGTGTTTCTGTAGGCTGTGTTAATCTCTTAATAGCGCCGTCAGTGAAATGTTGGTGATTATAAAGAGCTCAGTGTTTATTTACAGCCAATCAGAGTCAGAATATCTGCTGAGGCCCTCACTCATTCATAGTGTTCATTCATTCATTCATTTTCCTTTAGTTTTGTCCCTTTATTCATCAGGGGTCGCCACAGCGGAATGAACCACTAACTATTCCAGCATATGTTTTACACAGCGGATATCCTTCCAGCAGCAACCCAATACTGGAAAACACCCATACACACTCATTCACACACACGCACTCATACACTACGGCCAGTGTAGTTGATCAGTTCCCCTATAGCGCATGTGTTTGGACTGTGGGGGAAACCGCAGCACCCGGAGGAAACCCACACCAACACGTGAGAACATGCAAACTCCACACAGAAACACCAACTGATCCAGCCGAGACTCAAACCAGCGACCTTCTTGCTGTGAGGCAACTGTGCTAATCACTGACTCCCATAATAATAATAATGTTGTGTGTTCAGCTTCATCTCAGTTTGAACTGGTTCTGCTCTTTCTTCTAGCAGTGTGTCTCATACTCTCATAATGAGTGAGTGAGTGTGTGTGTGTGTGTGTGTGTGTGTGTGTGTGTGTGTGTGTGTGTGTGATGCTCAGACTTATGATTCAGACACATTCAGTGATGTCTGACATAAAACAACTGCGAGCGCTGATTAACTTGATCATTTCAGACGCCACAGTGACTGAAAACACACACACACACACGCACACACACACACACTGAGGTCATTCTGCAGAGGTTAGACCGATGCCAGACACACACCCCAGTAAAGCATGGAATCACACACAGCCAGAGTGAGTCTCAGAGCATCAGGAATACTACAGTACACTGTGGCAAATACTTCATACCAGTACTATATTGGAGTCTATTATACACACACACACACACACACACACACACACACACACACACACACACGCACACACGCACACACACGCACGCACGCACGCACAGCCTTTAGCTCTCCTTTCTTCCTGTGCTCATTTGTTCCTCCTCTCTGTCTGCTGCTAAGGAAACCCCTCAGCAACCACTCGGCAACCGCTGCCATGGCAACATGATTAATTGGCGTCATTTCTCTCACTGGATTGGAATTGATCAGCAGGACCAGAACAAACAGGACACACACACACACACTCAGTGACCTTTGACCACTTGATCTTGTGTGTGTGCGTGTGTTTGTGCACGTGCATGTGTGTGAGTGTGTGTGTGTGTGTGTGTGTGTGGAAACTCCCCATCATAGATATACGTGTATATGTGTGTGTGTGTATATCTCGGGCTCTGGATGGCCACAGTTCTCCACTGCACCTTGGTCCCGCCTTCATTTCAAAGGAGTGCTACCCTGTACTAAGATGGCGGCTCTATTGATGCATTCCCTCCAATAGACAACAACAGCACAGGCAACATCTAATGTAAATATCTCTCCGTGATGCAGATGCAGAAAAGCTGGTTGATGCTTTTATGAGCACTAGATTAGATGACTGTGATACTCTGTTCACTGGCAGCCCAGCGTCCTCTATTAACACACTCATGTCAGAGTAAAACACACAGCTATATGTGATCAAACTGTAATTGCGTCTTCTTCACAGTGTTTTACAAACACTAGGACACATTTCTCAATACTCAGGTCACTTTTGCAGAACTCTTGACACAGTGAGCACAACAGAAGTCTGCGTGAGCTAAACTAAGGACCAATTCTCATTGTTTTGGCACAAAATGCATACGGGACGACATCTTTCTCCAGATAGCATGCGAATGTGGGTCACGTTAGGCAGTTATGCGGCACTGGTGGTCTTCCTTCGGCCCAGACAAAATGAATGTGGGCCTGAAGTGGCCCACCTGTACAATGACAAAAGAGGGGCAAAGATTCAGATTCATACATGAGCCATTTAAGGCAAAGATTTGGCACTTATGGCAGAATGTAATCTGAATGTGAACCTAGTGTTGCCCATGTGGAAAATGATCAATTTGGCCCAAATGATGGAGGACAAATGTGGGCCACAGTTGGCAAAAATGTGGCCTCGTCATTTACAGTTTTTTCCAAGTGTTTACACACAAATTATGACTACAACATGTAACTGATGCACCAACCCCCTGAACCAATTCTGCTCAACTACACGCACAATTCCTGCTTTACACTCAAATCGCAGGTTCACAACACACTTTTTTCAAAACACTACACACAATTCCCTGCATTTTACACAGTTTCATGCAGAAAATCTCTTGTTTTCACAAGGAACACTCTGTCATTCACAATTATAAAGTCAGTTGCCTTACTTTACATACTGACTCATCACATGGGTAAACACCTGTCACACAGAATTGCAGTTTAGAAATCAGAGCTCATCTGGATCATAACTGGTTCACTGCCCACCCATGTTTTTAGTTGTGTATCTCCCCCTTCATATTCTCCATTCCTCAAATCTATTGAGGATTTTTTTTTCTGCCTGGAGATGTAAAGTGTTTGACTGAAATCCACACACACGTATACCCTTTTCTCCAAGCTATAGCAGTTGATGCTTCTCGTGGCTGGCCAGAAATCTGTGTACATACAGGACATTTAGCATGTGCTTACACACTGTTCTCACAACTGTTCAACTTCTGCTAAAACAAGAACATCATGAACACATTCAGCAGCTGTCCTTCACTGAAGCACACTCCACATCTACAAATGCAGTGTAGGCAGCCAGATCAGCATCACTACTGTATCTGCATCAGTGGATGGAGTGTGTGTTTAGGAGTTACTTCATAAATAAAGGCCATGAAGTATTGCTGAACTCTGCATCGTGTCTGAGTCATTCCAGGAACACATGCTGCAGTCATAGACAGAGGTGTGTGTGTGTGTTTTACACAGGACAACACTGTAACACTGCATGCTGTGAGTGTGTTCAGCTCATTGTTTAGTGGGTGATACGGTGTGTCAGTGGGTTGTCCACCTTTGCTAATGTCCTGGAAGAATGACTTGATTTGAGAGCTGAATGCAGTGTGTTGGTAGCTGTGGTGTGTTGTGAATGTGAAATGAACTGCTCTGCCAAGCTGAGAGTCGGTGAGGAGAACTGTGGGAAGAGTTCTGCAAAAGTCTTCTAAGCATTGAGGAATGTGTCCCAGTATCTGGAAAACACTGTGAGATGACTGTGCTGTTTTCAGTGTGTTTCACTCTCAGATTAGTTTACACTGCTGTGTTTTTGTGCTTCTGAACACAAATTCTGACTACCGCACACACTCCTGCTGATCTGAATAGTGTGTGTGTGTGTGTGTGTGTCAGACACATATTCAGTCCCTGATCTTCTCACTTCTCTGCTATTTAATCTAATAACACACATTTACAAGCCACTGAACACACAAAACCACTGCAGACACATTTAATCTGCACTACACACTCATGATCACACTCAGGTTCAGTGTGTGTGTGTGTGTGTGTGTGTGTGTGTGTGTGTGTGTGTGTGTGTGTGTGTGTGTGTGTGGCCTCAGCGGCATATCAGTGCAGCTCTTCCCCACATTTTAATTAGATTCTGCGAGGGAGTATTTCTGAAGGCAAAGCTGCGAGAAACACACACACACACACACATACACACACACACTGTGTGTGACCCTGGGTGTGTGTGTGTGTGTGTGTGTGTGTGTCTGAGCTGTTTGCCTGTTGGTAAAACTTATGACTAGGCTATTACTATTAAGCTAAACTGCTTAAAGCAGGGCACTACCAACACACACACACACACACACACACACACACACACACACGCACACGCACGCACACACACACCATCATCAACATCAAAGTTCCTCCATTATTATATTATTAATGATTTTGTGTGTGTGTGTGTGTGTGTGTGTGCATTTGTGTACTTGTGTGTGTGTGTGTGTGTTTGTGTGTGTGCTTGTATACATGTGTGTGTGTGTGTGTGTGTGTGTGTACATTTGTGTACTTGTGTGTGTGTGTGTGTGTGTGCTTGTTTACATGATTGTGTTTGTGTGTGTGTGCGTACATTTGTGTACTCATGTGTGTGTGTGTGTGTGTGTGCTTGCATACATGTGTGTGTGTGTGTGCGTGTGTGTGTGTGTGCGTACATTTGTGTACTCGTTTGTGTGTGTGTGTGTGCTTGTATACATGTTTGTGTGTTTGTGTGTATGCGTTTATTTGTGTACTCGTGTGTGTGCTTGTATACGTGTGTGTGTGTGTGTGTTTGTGCATGTGTGCGTACATTTGTGTACTTGTGTGTGTGCTTGTATACATGTTTTTGTGTGTGCGTGTGCATTTTTGTACTCGTGTGTGTGTGTGTGTGTGTGTGTGTGTGTGCTTGTATACATGTTTGTGTGGTTGTGTGTGTGTGTGTGCATTTGTGTACTCATGTTTGTTTGTGTGTTTGAATACATGTTTGTGTCTGTGTGTGTGTGTGCGCATTTGTGTACTCATGTTTGTGTGTGTGTGTGTGCATTTGTGTACTCATGTTTGTGTGTGTGTGTGTGCATTTGTGTACTCATGTTGGTGTGTGTGTGTGTGCTTAAATACATGTTTGTGTGTGTGTGTGTGTGTGTGTGTGTGTGTGTGTGTGTGCACATTTGTGTACTCATGTTTGTGTGTGGGTGTGTGTGTGCTTGAATACATGTTTGTGTGTGTGTGTGTGTATTTGTATACTCATGTTTGTATGTGTGTGTGTGTGTGTGTGTGTGTGTGCGTATTCTCAGGCTGTACGCTGCTGATATGATCCACATCTCTTTATCTTTCAGGCTCAGATTGTGTGTGTGTGTGTGTGTGTGTGTGTGTATAAGCCGCTGCTCTGCACTGCATCTCCCATAATTCCCTCTGAGTGTGTGTGAGTCCCCACAACAGCAGCGCTGCAGGATTTACTCAACAACACTCATCACACACACACACACACACACACACACACACACACACACACACACACACACACACACACACACACACACACACACACACACACACACACACACACACACACACACACACACACACACACACACACACACACACACACACACACATATTATTATTGTTTGAGTGTGTGTTTGTGTGTATGTGTGCTTGCATATGCACGAGTTACTGTGTGTATATGCATGTTTGTGTGTGTGTACGCATATATGTGCATTTATGAATGTGTGTGCATGTGTGTGTGTGTGTGCATGTGCAGATATTCCTCTGACAGTGCGAGTGTGTCTCGTGTGTCTGCAGTGAAACGGAGCCGTCAACACACACTCGCTCTAACCAGAGCATGATTGATGGAAACCAATACAGCCTTCACTACACACACACACACACACACACAGAGACGAGCGTGCGCGCGCATGCAGGAGTGTGTTTGAGTGTTGTGAGCCTCATCATGACTGCTGGACAGTAACTGGAGCTGACAGCAGCGTCTGCCTCCACCTTTACTGGATCAACACAGCACAGAGGAACAGAGGAGACATGCACAACTCACCTGCTGGAGCAGAGTCTCCTGCACACACACACAGAGAGAGAGAGAGAGAGAGAGAGAGAGAGAGAGAGACGCAGGGTTAGTGCACTCTTCAGCTTCAGCACTGAAACACTGATAGAGAGATCACACATCAGCATACAGCATTACAGAAGCAGCAGTTCATTCATGGACACCCCTGACACCCGATTGGCCGCCCTGGGTGTCACCTAGGCATGGGCCGGTATTAGATTCTGATGGTATGGTAGCCTATTGTTTGAAAAATCTATCATACAGTATTTTGGAGCGGTAAACATGTCAGGCTGAATAATTCTAATGAATGATAGACTTCTGCTGTCTTCATTAGTTTCAAAAACACACATTTATTTACTATTGAAAACAGTACATCTCATTACATCTCTTTTCTGCTGGAGATCCTGCTGTGCTAAAACACAGACAACAAATGTAAATAAAAAAAATCACATATACAGTTGAGTTCAGAATTATTCACCCCCTGTTTATTTCTCCCCAGTGTCTGTGTATCAGAGAGCAGATTTCTGCAGCACATCTCTAATCATAACAGTGTTAATAACTCATCTCTAATAACTGATTTATTTTCTCTTTGTCATGATGACAGTAATTAATATTAGACTAGATATTCATCAAGACACTTCTATACAGCTTAAATTGACATACAGTAGGAACCCACTGTGACGCGGGTGTCACAATCAATTGTGATCATCTGGAAAGCTCTTTTTAAAGCATTTTCCTCATTTTCAACTCGGGAAGTCTGACAGTGCCGTGTAAGTCACATCCAGGTTCAGTCACGTGAGAATGTGTGCTGTTTTGTTGTCATGGCAACATGTGCAAAACGGTGGGCTGTGTGTGGAGCACATGTTGCAGTGTCAGCAGCTTTTAAAGATCTGTGTTCTTTCACAGTTCTAAAGATTCTAGAGTGTGTTCTAGTCCTAAAGGTACGTTTGACCCGTTTAACTGTTCTAATGTTTTAATAACAAATACTAGATTACATTCACCATGATTTTAACACATTTCTTGAACAAACTGATATAACCCTGCTGAAGAATCCAGCTTAAACCAGCCTAGGATGGTTGGCTGGTTTTAGCTGGTCGACCAGGCTGGTTTTAAAGGGGTTTTGGCCATTTCCAGGCTGGTTTCCAACCATTTCCAGCCTGATCTTAGCTGGTCAGGCTGGAAAATGACCAGCCAAATCCAGCTTAAATCAGCTTGACCAGCCTGGCTTGATATAGCTGGTTTTGGCTGGAGTCCCATCTTGGCTAGGCTGGTCAAGCTGGATTTAGCAGGTCATCTCCCAGCCTGAGCAGATCAGGCTGGAAATGGCTGGAAACCAGCCTGGAAATGGCCAAAACCCCTCTGAAACCAACCTGGTCAACCAGCTAAAATCAGCCCACCAGCTTAGGCTGGTTTAAGCTGGATTTTTCAGCAGGGAAATCAAGGTACGAAGATATGGTGGTGACATGTACAGTTAAAGTCAGAATTATTAGTGCCCCTGAAGTATTAGCGCCCCTGTTTATTAGTGCCCCCCCAAAATTTCTGTTTTCCAATCATAATTTCCAAATATACACATTTCTAATCATAATAGTGTTCATAACTTATCTCTAATAACTGATTTATTTCCTCTTTGCCATGATGACAGTAAATAATATTAGACTAGATATTCTTCAAGACACTTCTATACAGCTTAAAGTGACATGTAAAGGCTTCACTTAATTAGGGTAACTGGGCAGGTTAGGGTAATAAGGCAAGTTATTGTATAATGATGGTTTGTTCTGTACATTATTGAGAAAAATATATAGCTTAAAGGGGCTCATAACTTTGCCCAAAAATGGATTTTAAAAAATTAAAAACTGCTTTTTTTCCAGCCGAAATAAAACAAATAACACTTTCTCCAGAAGAACAAATATTATCAGACAAACTGTGAACTTTTCCTTGCTCTGTTAAAAATAATTTGGACAATATTAAAAAAAATCAAAAAATCAAAAGGGGGCGAATAATTCTGACTTCGACTGTATGTCACATCGGGCTGTTAACCTTAAAACAGTGGGTGGAATTTTGATGTGACATATTTGTCAAATTAAGAAAAATAATGACAAACTGCTCAATTAATTCAGCTGATTAAATTATTTTAGTGTTAGCTATATTTTCTACTGCTCATGTCAAAGCATATATATATATATATATATATATATAAAAAAGTTACATTAAATATATTGCTAATGAAAAGTATTTTGGAACTATTTTATAACTATAAGCTGTAACATGATGTTTATATCATATGTTGGTCTTAATTTAAGGGTGTAAATTGGAAGTGAGAATAACAAGATTAGATTCAGGAAACAATTTGATGTTCAGAATGCACTAAAGCTTATCCACAGAGATGACAGTCTCTATATATATATATATGTATATATATATATATACACACACACACACACACACGCTGTGTATATACAGTAGATATACAGTTGAAGTCAGAATTATTAGCCCAGTTTTGATATTTTTCCTCTTTTTTAAATATTTCCCAAATGAAGTTTGACAGAGCAAGGAAATTTTCACAGTGTGTCTGATAATATTTTTTCTTCTAGAAAAAGTCTTATTTGTTTTATTTTGGCTAGAATAAAAGCAGTTTTGAATTTTTAAAAAAGTATTTTTGGGACAAAATTATTAGCCCCTTTAAGCTAGTTTTTTTTCCGAGAGTCAACAGAACAAACCATCATTATACAATAACTTGGCTAATTACCCTAACCTGCCTAGTTCACCTTATTAACCTAGTTAAGCCTTTAAATGTCACTTTAAGCTGTATAGAAGTGTCTTGAAAAATATCCAGTCTAATATTATTTACTGTCATCATGACAAAGATAAAATAAATCAGTTATTAGAAATAGGTTATTAAAACTATTATGCTTAGAAATGTGCTGAAACAATCTGCCCTCCATTAAACAGAAATTGGGGAAAAAAATAAACAGGAGCGCTAATAATTCAGGGGGGCTAATAATTCTGACTTCAACTGTATATGCGCCAAAATAGTTGGTGATTCATTCCACTGTGGCAACCGCTGATATATAAGAGACTGAGCCAAGGGAAAATTAATGAATATGCACACAAACATCAATATATATCTGTATATATATGAAGAGACATTATCAATTATCTGTGATTTTCTTATTTTAATCTGTCTTGCCGTTTTCTTTAATTTTAGTCTGCTTGAGTTTGAATTATTTTTTATTTTAGTTCATTTTAATTTGTTTTGCTTTTTTGCATTAAAATATTTCGACTAATTCTAATAGTAGTTATTCAAATAATTCTAATGATTGTACAATTTTTGATTTAAACAACTAAATTAATAAATAAAATAAAAATTTCGCAAGTAAATACAGTATTGTAATCAGTAAAATGCACTTATGCACTTACACATTTAGCAAATAAATGAAATCTTTCAACAGTATACATTGAGACTTAACATAAGAAAGCAGATTCTTATCGGACATGTATGGTCCATGGCATCTAAACAATGTAAATACAGCCTACATTAACAGAATATTAAGAATAATTAAAAGAAGGCATCATCAGAAGCTCATCAGACACTTGTGACCCTCATCATAATCTGACTCCCACCACCAAACCAAATTAAGCAAACCTGGATTATCACAGCACACACACTGACCTGTGCTGTTTTATAACTATAAATAAATAGCAGTGCTATTCTTATTATACAATTATTATTCTACATAAATAACAGAAATTAATCTACACGTAACCGGAAAACAATCTAAAGACACCGCTGGAGTGATGCTGAGATCATTTAAGAAATCTTTTGCTTGAATATTAATTTATTAGAATTAAATTCTATAAAATATATAGACAGATGTTTATAGAGTGATCAGATGTGTGTTGCCTTAGACCCGACTCAAGGCAGAGAATTAGATTTATTAAGTCTGACCCCCCTGACTCTTCACCCCCAAACAAACTATCAGGGGTCATGCTTAGCCTGAATAAGATCACCATCATTCTACTCAAACTTTAGTTCTGTTGACTTGCAAAAGTCACTGCGTGCAGTATAAAACACTGTTACGCCGGTTTCACAGCACATGAGCGGTGTGGCTATTTTTCCAGCGTGCTTGTTCACAACCGGACCGGGAGCATTGCACATGTCAAGCAGGAGCAGATCATGAGGCGCTCAGGTGTGTTTGTTTCTGTGCACATGCTCAGTTTGCTGTAGATTAAGCTGCATTGCTTTCACCAGCGCTGGTTAAGTTGCACATAGAGAATCCCGTCTTTACTCTGGCATTATCACTCTTAATAAATACACGTGCAGATTAAGTAAATCATATCTCAAAGCATTAACTGGGGCACTGGCGATTTTGTCCCCACTAAATGGGGTCCAGCGACGCCCCTGGGTGGACCCAATTACAAACTGCGATTTCGGGCTCTGTGTTTGTGCGCAACGTCAGTGTGTATTTGTCAAAATATCTGAAAGTGACGCCTGTTTCACACACACGTGTGTTCATGGAGAGCAGAAGCAGCGTGCAGGCGTTTGCATTTTGCATCTGCAGCACGCCGCGGATCAGCAACTGTTGCACAGATCACTCTATCACTGTCTGTCTGAATATCTATCTGTCCATATAAATAACCTTTTCCTTTCATCTGCACCAAGGCCTGTGGCTACTTCCTCCTTTGCTGTTTCCCTTGAAACTCTTTGTTTTACAAATGATATAGATCCTGAAGAACTGTCTGCTACTCATGCTCAGAAGTAGACACTCGGTCAGAAGACAATCACCTGTGATATCACAACACTTTCTTTATAGTTACAATAAGGCCCAATCCCAATTCTATTGTTGTACCTCTTCCCCTTGAAACCGAGTGTGAAGGGGAAGGGCTTTAAAATTCACCCCTAAGAATTGTGCCAGCACTACAGCACCCGCACACGTCATCATGTGTCATCGCCATCTCCTGCTTCATATGAGATCAGACGATGGAGACTGCTGGAGTTACTCCAGTTGTGTTGTTTGGTGTTTATCTTCAGGACATCACTGAAGGCAGATATCATGTTATCATGACATATAATGTGGCAATAAGATCATAACTGTACTGTGTGTTCACACCGTGGCCATATTCATCATGTAAACACACCAGAACAGCATGAACATTACAGCAGACACTGTGAACAGCTCATCACACACACTAGACTCTTCTGACAGGGGACTGGAGTGTCAGGATGTTGTGGGGCTGCTGTACAGGAGATATGATTATGGATTATTGATCGCCACATTTAGCAGTTTTTACATGAGTGTTTTTATTAAAGCGTGACGGTAAAACACAGACATGGTTATGACTATATTAAACATGTGCTGTTTGTTGAGAGAATTCGTAATAATGACAACAAATGCTAATTTGTGGATCTCCTGATGTCCGGGTGCAGCTATCCTGCTGTTGTGGCTGGTGTATGCTGGGAAATTCTCTTACTCCTTGGTTTCGAGTGTGGTCCTGAAAAATCTCCATTTAAAAGGCTATCTGCCCCTTCCCTTTAGCCCTACGCCTTCAAGCTACAGAGAATTGGTAATCGGTAAGGGGAAGAGCTAATGGGTAGAATTAGGATTGGGCCTGATATTTATACAATACAGTGATAATGATGTTTATACATGATCAAACTAGTGTGCAACTTCAGCAAAACTAACCCTGCTCTCTTTACATTTAGTTTTGTAATTCAGGCCCAAATAAATATTAGAATTTTTAATGGTTTAAGTTCGTTTGACTGACTATTTCCAGTCTTTAAGCTGTGCGTGATGTTTCATTGAGTTAAACATTTGTTAAGGCTCTCTGACACACATTGCTTTCATTATTTCTCTTTATCTTGGTAATCAACATTACCTGTGTGCATCATTAGGCAGTTTTTGTTATGTTCATTTTTTAATATGGGCTCCCTCAAAACACACCGACACACACAAGATGGACTCCCAGTGTGGATTATAACTTAATTATAATATTAACTCATTATTTCCTACACTCAGAAATAAAGCTACGTGAGCTGTCACTGGGGTGGCACCTTTTCAAAAGATACACATTTCTACCTAAAAGGTCAACCCAGGTGAAAAAATATATATAATTAAATGCAACTAAAATACACTTAAATACCCGCAAATACATTTTTAGCTCATTGTTATTTTTTTGTGTTAAATAAAAGTTTGATGGTTTTACACTATGAATATACTCATTAAACGTATGTTTATACTTCAGTAGGACTTTAGTACACTTGACAAAAGTATACTAAATACCAGTAATACTTAAATACATGTTTAGTGTACTACAATAAAGTACACTACAGAAAAAAACATCCAAAAGAGTTTTATTAGTGTGTTTTTCAAAAGTGTGCTTTAAATGCTTTAAACATTAGTTGATTTTTAGTGCACTGTTTACATACTAATCCTAAGCTTAAAATAAGTTAATATATAAAAAATCTATTAGTAATGTGTTGTAGTAGAAGTACATTCTCCCAAATGTTGTACTTAAGCACACTTAATGTGAATGCAATACTATCACTAACACTTAAATAGATTTTGAGTGTGGTAATTTTAAGTTTATATTAAATTGACTTTATTAAAAATCTATTAGTAATGTATTGTAGTAGAAGTACATTTTCCTAAAATGTCTTTTCATTTGATATATGTGCTGTAATGTTGCATCTCATTTATATTTGTGTGTTCTCAGTTTTTGCTCCTCCCATAAGGTATTTTTGGACTTGTGGTTTATTGCACATCAATATTAAAGTGTTTTGATGAAGCACAGATGCTGTTTTTACACTTTTTTTTTTTTACAATTTACAATTTTAACACTTTTTACAATTTGTATATTATTTTAATATATTACTATTATACTTTAAATTAGTCATAAATATATTTAAATGTTTAAAATTAGGGTTTAAGTGTATTTCTAGATGTAACTAAACATATATTTTTAAATACAGATATAGTATGTTAAAAGCACATTTTAATTCAATTTCAGGGTGTCTCAAAATAGCACAGTTGAGTGCACTTAGATGGTATTAAGTTTATCTTAACATGTACTTAATACTATCTTCTAGTACATTAAGTACAAAACTAGTGTGTGAAAATAGAGCACTTTTAGTACAGCACTGATAAGTGTACTAAGTATGTGTATTTTAGTACACTTTTTTTTCACCTGGGGATATTTACACCTCAAGAGTACATATTAGTAGCTAAAAAGTACAAAAGTGTCCCTCTTAAAAAATGTAGGTAGTAATATATACTTTTAAGGTACCAATATGAACCCTTTAAGTACAAATGTGTATCTTTTGAAAAGGAACCACGCCAGTGACAGCTCACATACCTTTATTTCTGAGAGTGTATATATATATATATATATGGCTCATGTGCTTTAAGGAGCTGGTAAACATATTCTCGGGCATGCACAGATGTGGAGCATTTTGATTGTATGTAGAGAGCCGCTCTGGCCCAAAATGCCCGGGCAGATTTTTTTGTCGCAGTCCAGCCCTTCGTGTGTGTAAGTTATTATATACAACAAAGTGAGTAGATAAGTATTACGTTCATATTTTGTATTATATGTTGTAAATGAAATAGATTCATGTTTTCTAAACACTTTCAATGTGTTTGTGTGTATCTTTGTATTTGAGTGCAATGTGTGTGTGTGTGTGTTACCACATGACCACATGTAAAGATTCTAGCTCCGCCACTGCATTCACTCTCTCTGTCTCTCTCTCGCTCTCTGTATAATGAGCAGTGTCAGCTAATAACGCAGAGCGTCATTAATATTCGTCTCTCCACGAGCTCCTTTAATAGGCAGAAACAGGAGGAGAAGCAGCCAATCACAGCGCCTGTTCATCTCTTCCTGCGTCAACAGGAAGTGGAAAACCCCTGAGTGAGCGGAAGGAGAGAGACGCTGGGCGCATTGGCAGACCCGGAGACGAGCGCTTTAATAATTAACAGCCGTTCATTAGCAATCATTAGCAAGCGGTTCAATCAGCGCTAACGAGGTGTGTTAATGCAGAGGAATCCAGCACTGTAAATACATATTCACACACACACACACACACACACAAACACACACACACACACACACCAATAACTCATCTCTAAAAACTGATGTATGTTCTCTTCTCCATGATGACAGCACATAATATTAGACTAGATATTCTTCAAGACACTAGTGTTCAGCTTACAGTGACATGTAAAGGCTTCACTAGGGTAATTAGGGTAAAGTTAGGGTAATTAGGCAAGTCATTGTATAACAGTGGTTTGTTCTGGAGACAATCCAACACTAATATTGCTGAAGGGGTGAATAATATTGACCTTAACATGACTTTAACACTATTAAAAACTGCTTTTATTCTAGCTGAAATAAAACAAATCAGACTTTCTCCAGAAGAACAAACATTAGAGGAAACACTGTGAACATTTCCTGAATCTGTTCAACATCATCTGGGAAATAGGAGAAAAATAACCCTCATGGGTCACTATAATTGACATTATTTATTGTAATTGGTTATTGTAATTTCCTTTTGCACTGGTTGCCGTGTCTGCCGTTTAATAATCCTACTCCCCATCGTGTGTGTCTCTATTAAACACTCTCCTAGAAGTCCACACTATCTGCACGCAGCCTTCAGAAAGCAAGCTGAGACTGCATCTCTCAGTGGTGCAACATCAGACACAAGGCGCTCAGTGGAGCTAGTGACATCACTGTGGGGGGCGGGACTAGGGGTGGGGTTAGGTGAGCCCATTAAAAAGCATTGCATGCAGCTCAGATTGCATCTACATCCAGAGCCCTCTCAAAAGAGCAGGAGTTTCACTTTAAGACATAAATAGAGAATCCCTCTCTACACACTTTCATTTTAGACAGACTTTGTTTACCAGAATAAACACCAATAACAGACAGGAATACACACATGAGCAGACACAGAGCTCTACAAAGACGTCAACATCTTCAATGATCTGTCAGGAAAACACATCGTGACTCAGCAGGACTGATACATGCAGCATTCTGAGATTATCACTGGAGTCATGTTGTGCAGTGAGTATTGCACACTTATAATCAATAATCCAGCAGGTGATGGGGGAATCTCCTCATCCAGCACCAGTGTGCAGCATCCACCTGGATGAGGAGACGGCTGCCCTACACTGCAAAAAAAGCTTTTATTGCTTAGATTTTTGTCTTATTTCTAGTCTAAATATCTAAAATTTCTTACATTAAGAAGCATTTTCTAGACAAGCAAAACAAATTGTCTTGTTTTGAGAAATAAAATGCCAAAATTAAGTGAGTTTTTCCTTAAAACAAGCAAAATAATCTGCCAATGGGGGAAGCAAATTAATCTTGTTTTTTTCTTTTGACGTAAGATTATTTTGTTGACCCCATTGGCAGATTATTTTGCTTGTTTTACAGAAAAACTCACTTAATAATGGCATATTATTTCTCAAAACAAGACAGTATGTTTTGCTTGGCTAGAAAATTCTTCTTGATTTAGGAATTGTTAGACATTTGGACTAGAAACAAGACAAGAAATCTAAGCAAGAAAAGCATTTTTTGCAGTGTATTGCTCCGCACCACACAGCAGCTGATTGGTGGAGAGGAGACAGAGTGATGAAGACAGTTATGATATGGGGATGTTAGGAGGCCATGATGAAGAGGACAGTGGGCAGATTTGGCCAGTATCCCTACTCTTTTACCAAGGACATCCTGGGATTATTAATGAGCACAGAGAGTCAGGAGCTCACTTTAACAGCTCATCTGAAAGACGGCGCTCACTGAGCAGTATAGAGTCCCCTTCACTACACTGGGGCATTAGGACCCACACAGACCGCAGGTTGAGCGCCCCCTGCTGAACTCACTAACACCACTGCCAACAGCAGCCTAGTGTTCCCATGTGGTCTCCAGGCACTGACCAGCCTCAGCCCTGCTCAGCTTCAGCGAGTGACCCTGTGAGAGTTGAGGAGAGCCAGCTGCCGGCTATTAGTTGTGTTTGAGAAAGACAATAAATGCATCCAAACAGCATCAACTCCAAGCAAAGCCGACAGGTTATTCAGTGTGCATGGTTATTAGTCTCAGTGTGCAAGCTCGGAACTTTAGCACACAGTCGGCTGTAAAACTATACAGAGACACAAATGATTTTGTAAGCACCACTCTGACAGATTTGGATATTGATTCCTCAACAGTAGGCTCATGGCTGAATGCTGGTCCTCTCACTCATGCTGCTTCTCTCTGTCTGCCTGTCTGCTGCCATACACACAGCGGGGGAGCTGTTGGCTCCACCCACTTGTTACGTTGGGCGGGAAGTTGAAACTAATTTTCATAGGAAGCAACACGCCCCTACAACAGCGAGCTGTGTACACACACCCAACATCACACTCTTTAACACATTATAATAAACAGATCTGAACTGTGTGCTGAACTGAACCTAAACTGGCACACTCACAACAACCAGAATATTAATATTAAATCATAAAAAAGTGCTGTTTAAAGCTGTTATCCGCTGTCGAGCGCTCCTCAGAGCTGTAAATGAAGATTATCACAGTGTGTTTTACTGGAAAACACTCCTTCATTCTTCCAGCTCCAGAGCGTCATCTTTAATTCATCGCGCGACTTGCCTTTTCCCTGTATGGATGTGTAAAATGTAATAGCTATTTCAGTGTGAAAAGCGTTTCTGCATGGTTTATTGCTCAGTAATGATCTGCAGACACACACTGACGCTGTCTGACTGTGATGAGGAGTTCAGCTGATGATTCCTCAGCCGCTTGGCTTATACCTCGCTAAAGCGGCTCTGTGCAGATCAAATTAAGCTGATGATGGAAACACACACAGGTCTGATGATCTGTTGAGATGGGACGTTCGGATCATTTTACTGACTCGGATACTGATCAAGATAAACGAATCTTTTTTCGAGTCATTTCGTTCATTTGGTTCAATTGGCCAAAATATTATTAAAATGTTACGAATTGCTTCCAAACACATCTACAACTAGCCCAAAAGGTTGATCACACGACAAATAAGTCATAACTAGAATACTATAAGAAGGATAAATAATAACTGAATGTTGACCTGCTCTTTTGTCTATGAAGGTATTGTCGTCTGTTTGCTCAGCTCACCTCTTCATGTCTTCAAATGTCAGGGGTTCATTCACGTTACACTGACAGTCACATATAATCTTAATCAATGCACAGTCTGAGCCGATAGGAGCCATGATCATTCGTTCATCACGTGACAGAATGACTCAAACACGAGGACTCGAGAGATGAACAGATCAATTCTTTTTCCGGCTCTAAACGCGTATGATTGGCTTCTGCCAATGTGATGAAGACTTGAAATGAACGAGACCACCTGCACAAATGTGCGCACGCGCGGATGAACGAATCACTCCCTGAGAGGACTCGTAGTTCCCGAGTCATATTGAAGATTCGTTCAAATTGAACGAATCGTTCATGAACGACCCATCACTAATGATCTGACGGATCAGCTCCATCAACAAACACACATTTACACACACTTTCAGATCAACACTTGTCATGTTCCTATCTATACTCTCAGAAGTACAGGTACCAGACCCGGCACATTCTCAAAAGGTCTACAGTCGTACCTAAGCTGCACAGGTCACTCACATATCTTATGAGCAGCACTTCTCACAACACGGAGGCTCTATACACATCAATACTGTGTAGATGTTCATCACTAACCTTTCATCAACATGACCATAACTGCAGATTAATGATGGTGTGAAGGAGCCGACTGTACCGTCTGCAATGATATCAAATAAATAAATGAACATATATGAACACACACACACACACACCCTTACAGACTCCAATATGTTACCAATTACAGTAAAACTACACACAGCAGACATTTAGTCCTTCTTCAGGTTCAAACACAACACAGGACGTACATCTCAGCCAGAGCAGACCTCTCATCTGTGTGTAACGTCAACATCGTAATCCCATAAATAATAATTCATAAATGTGATGATGATAATAGTTAAACCTAGTAGTGTGTGCCATGTGCTCCTCTATGGAAGCGTATGAGCAGCATAATTCAATTTAAAATGTATTATGCAAAATGGCAATGCAATATGTTAAATGGCAATGTGTTTCTGTATTGCTGTTGATGTAAATCGCAGATGATCCCTAAAACTGCGTGCACGAATATCAAACCTAAAGCCAACTTTACTGAGCTAGGAGGTGATTGGTTTTCTAAAGTATTTCCCAGTTCACGCTCGAGGGCTTGTGCAGCTTCACGAAGCCGCTGAGGAACAGACTTCGCCATGTTTATGCTGCCAAATGTCCCAAATAGTCCTCGCGGCAGCTGTGACGACATAACCTAAAACCCGCCTTGCAGCAACGGCGGCCGTCTGTGGGCGTGGCCAGGCCAGAATGCATTTTCAATTTCAAATCGGCTTTCATTCGTCGCGGTGTGTTAAATGAAAATGCATTATGTTTTTTTCATTTTCATTTTCATTCTGCAGCAAACATTGCACATATGTCTTGGAAAATGCTAACTGAAATGCAGAAATACACTGCCATTTACATATTGCATTATCGTTTTGCGTATTACAGTTCAAAATTAATTTTGCTACACACATCCCATGCTGTTATGCTGAAAATGTAATCCTGCGTTTCCTAGACGCCAGTGTAAATGCATTTAGGACAAATAACATTTATATGATCATTTTTCTACAGTTTCTGCTTGTACTTTATTCACATCAAAATCAGTTTGTGTATAGCATTTTCATATTAATTTTGCTACTTATAAAGCTTTAAAATGTGGATACAATTTACGTTTAAAATAAGAAATTCAAATAATGTAATTTAATTTACATTTTCATTCTGCACCAAACATTGCTCATATGTCTTGGAAAATGCAAATTCAACTACAGAAACACATTGCCATTTAACATATTGCATTGCCATTTTCATATTACATTTTGAATTGAATTATGCTACTCATATGCTTTCATACTCCTCTCTATATCGTGCTTGTCTGTTTCTGAAAGGATCGAGTGTCAGAAGCACTTCACTAATCATGCACGTTCGCACTTTTAGACGGCCTCGTAAAACAACAACAGGAGCCGGCAGATTCTGCTCTTCTTGGCATCAAGATGACCACAAGGTTTGCTTGAGCTTGGATTGACCGTGGCTCATTATTGTATATATTATCATGGTGTAATGTCTCGGCTGTGTTTGTAAAAATGTCTCTTCCTTTGTTTTCATTCTGGCTTGTGCACGAGTGAGTGACGCTTCTCTGTAAACCAATAGTGCTCAGCTCAGCTCGCTCTGCTTTTTGGTATCATTTTGTTGGGCTGGTGCCCTTTAGAAAGGAGACCTAAAAAGTGCTATGTAGCGGTTTGCTTTTAGGTATCTTTTGACAGTGGAAACTGCTGTAAAAGCATACCATACCATACCACTCAGTGGAAACGGGCCAATATTTGCCATAAATGAGCAGAATTCTCCTCAACCATGTCTTCTGAGCAAACTCATACCAGCTGCTAATTCATCTTGAGCTGAAGATCGAGTTGAGGCGAAAAACATCCTGTGAGTAAGCTAGAGAGAGTGACGCGGTGCTCTGTGAAGCCAGCATTACACTGAACCCAGCTAATGTTTACGCTTGTTATATTTAGATTATGGGCGACGCAGTGGCGCAGTGGGTAGCATGTTCGCCTCACAGCAAGAAGGTCGCTGGGTCGCTGGTTTGATCCTCGACACAGTTGGCGTTTCTGTGTGGAGTTTGCATGTTCTCCCTGCATTCGTGTGGTTTTCCTCCGGGTGCTCCGGTTTCCCCCACAGTCCAAACACATGCAGTACAGGTGAATTGGGTAGGCTAAATTGTCCGTAGTGTATGTTTGTGTGTGTGAATGTGTGTGTGGATGTTTCCCAGAGATGGGTTGCGGCTGGAGGGGCATCCACTGCGTAAAAACTTGCTGGATAAGTTGGGGGTTCATTCCGCTGGATTAATAAAGGGACTAAGCCGACAAGAAAATGAATGAATGAATATTTAGATTATTTCATTTATATTTTCTGACTAATGTGTATTTCTATTACTCTAAGTCTGATTTCAGAGGCTGCTGCTGTCCTCTAGGGCCGCACTCTTATATGGAGGAACTGAAATACACTGTTTCCCTCCATCTGGCAACCCGAGGTGCTCAAATATAATTGGCTGAACTGGCAGTGGGTGGAGCTACAGAGATCAAAGCAAAGACAGGCATTCTGCACATGTCTAAAGCAGAATAACAGCCTTCATTTCTCTGTGATGGGTTGCGGCTGGAAGGGCATCCACTGCGTAAAACGTGCTGGAATAGTTGGCGGTTCATTCCGCTGTGGTGAACACTGATTAATAAAGGCCTAAAAAGAAAATGAATGAATGTATAACAGCCTTCAGCGCTCTCTCAGATAAACACACGTGTGTGTTCAATCCATACCTGTCGACACTGGGATGTGAACATAAGGGATATGCCCACCAGAGATAATAAGAGATCCCACCCTGCCCCCTTTAAAAATCCCCAAAATACTGCAGCTGTCTTATTGTAAATAAGCTGTTAAACGGTCACTATTATGTATTATTATTATTATTATTTACATAAGAATAAATAAATAGCATACAGCAGCAGCAAATACATTAGCAAACAGTCCAGCTTATTAACATGGATAGCTCTTATAATGAAAAAGAGTTCCCAAATCTCATTAGCCGTTTCTTCACCGTATAACTCACACATCCTGATTAAAGAGCAGCGAATGACTCTCTTATTTATTTAGATCAGTGGTTCTCAAACTTTTCTCACCAAGTACCAACTAAAAAAAAATTATCTCTCCAAGAACCACCAAAATGCGCAGTATTGAAATAAAGTTGCGTAGTTTGGCCAAATTAAGCAGCTACAGCACTGCACAGTTCGAAATTTGTACAATTTGACAACTTGACCACATCGCAGTGTGGCACTCTGAAAAGTTAAGATGTTTTCAACTGCGTACGCCTGGAATACGCAAGCGCGTGCTGCAGTTTCTACTCATTTTGCTAGCCTGTGGGTTAAAATTTGATGCTCACGTGAATGATGCTCATTTTTCAAAGTAAAATATTTTTCATAATAAATGATTGTTCAGACTGAGATAATAAATAAAATGGAAATAATTAATAACTTTTTGTGCGGCTGGTACTAATTGATAGACCCAACCCAAGCTCATTCTGGAACGTAGCCCCGCGGATGTTTCTGGAGACCGCGATTTACGTGGCCGGAGATATGTACGGACGCGTTTAGTTTTTTTGAGCGAACGCTGCGGGGGGGTGTGGCGCCACTCCGCCCCTCATCTTCGCGCTCGCCGGCCGACGGCTCGCCTCCGAGTGGAGGGCTTTCCCGATGCAACCAGTTTGTCCGCTTAGCTCACAGCGTTGCGTTGGCGGAGCGGAGGCCCCGGAGGAGGAGGAGGAGCCGGCTGTGGGGACGATGACCGGGATCGAGTGCGGGGAACAGCGGTTCCGGAAATCAGGTAAGACGAAAAACAGAATCCGAAAAATAAGGGCAAGAATGCGGCGGGATTCGAAAATGCGGTCGAAAACGAAGATGAGGGCTCTTGCTTTTTTTTTTTCTGGACAGCTTTTGCAAACCGTCGCTCGGGTTTAGGGAAGGAGGAGGAGGAAGAGGAGGGCGGCCAGGTCGGCCGATCCGGCGGCTTTTCGCACGAGAACGGCGCGCGCTCCTGAGAGGCGCCCGAGACGTGAAAAAGTGCGCACAGCGGCCTCTCGCGTATCCGCAAAACGTCCGCGGGGCTACGTTTCCACAATGAGCCCGGGTTGGATAGACCGGTGCCTGTCTGTGGCCCGAAGGTTGGGGACCACTGCTCTAGCGCGTATCTGCTCTGCAAGCACAACACACCTCTTTCTCTAGTTCTGCGTCATTTGTGTTGATTTTTAGCAGCTGATGACGAGATGCACTAAAGTAAACAGTTTAGCACAGTGCGTTAATCATACCACAGTTTGAGAACCGCTGATTCAGATGTTTCATTTGATTACATTAAATAACAGAGGTGTCACTTTAAATTGCACACATCTGACATTATGACGACGCATTCGACTGCTTTCCTGACTGTTTACACACATTTAGGACAAAATTAGTGCCATCTTTAGATATTATTATTATTATTATTAATGATGTGTATATGTCTGCTCAAACACACCCAAAACCCAGACTTCACCTCCGCTTCAAATGGTGTGTACAGAATCTGTTTGGGAAACAGTGTCTGTTTATCCCTATGGAGTGCGTCAGCTGACAGTCACGCACCGCTACATGAAGAATGGAGAACACCTTTACGGGACGATAGCGGGATAGAACTGGGTAATACAGGAGAATCCCGGGAACACCTCACTATCTGCACACACACACACGATGGTGTCCAGCATAGGGAAGAGTCAGAAACACACACACTGCAGCTTTAATATGCAGATATGAAGCATTCTGACACGCACACACACACACACACACACACACAGGTGCTGCATGAGCGCTGGTTCCCAGCAGATGCGTGTGACTCTACAGCTGTTCAGTCACAGGCTGTTGCCAGGAGACGAGCCTGTTGCCTGGTAACCGTGACAGGCAGGAGGAATGGAGGAATGATGGCACATGGTTACCATCACCGCGGTAACACCACAAAAGAAAGACGTACATTACAGCACACACACACACACTATATTACCTACATCATATAGATTATCCTATGATAAGTCCATCTGTTTTCCATGTATTGGCAGGCAGTGATGGTGTGTGTGTGTGTGTGTGTGTGTTTGTTGAAGATGTGCTCATCAATAGGCTGCAGTGCTGGGGAATATTACTGGATTTAAAGCTGTGTGGATATTTATTCCTGTGGTAAAGATAACACACTCTCCATCATCATCATCATCATCATCAGTACTGCAGTCTTCAGTGTTCAGGATCCTCCAGCAGCACTAGAACCTCTGACCATCAAACACACATTCATCATCATCATCATCATCATTCATTTTCCAGCTTAGTCCCTTTATTAATCAGGGATGACCACAGCGGAATGAACCGCCAACTGTTCCAGCACATGGGGCAACACCCATACAAACTCATTCACACACACACACTCATACACTATGGTCAGTGTAGTTGATCAGTTCCCCTATAGCACATGTGTTTGGACTGTGGGGGAAACCAGAGCACCCGGAGGAAACCCACGCCAACACGGGGAGAACAGGCAAACTCCACACAGAAACACCAACACCCTCCACAGAATGCCACGAGGGACACAGTCGAATGCCTTCTCCAAGTCTTCTTCTCCTACTCCCATGAACCCTGGAGCAGCCTGCTGAGGGTACAGAGCTGGTCCAATGTACCACGGCCTGGACGAAAACCGCATTGTTCCTCCTGGATCCTACTGTAGGTTCAACTATTGGCCGGATCCTCCTCTCCTGTACATAGACTTTCGCCGGGAGGGCTGAGGATAGTGATCCCTCTCCGGTCCCCCTTCTTAAAAATGGGAACCACTATTTCCCAGTTTCCCAGTCCAGAGGTACGGTCCCTGACCTCCTTGCGACGTGTCAGCCATGACAGCCCCACAACGTCCAGAGAGCTAAGATACAGAGGGTGAATCTCATCCACCCCCGCTGCTTTGCCACTGCGGAGCTTGCAAACTATCTTCCAAACCTCAGCTTGGGTGAGTCAATATTATTGCTGAGCATTATTATTATTATTATCATCAGTATTATGATTAAAATGATGATGATTCTTATTATTATTAATATTATTGCTGTTATTATTCATCTCCAGCCCTTCCTTTGGGATGCTTTTCCTGAACCGGCTCTCATGACTAATTGAATAGCCCTGGTGTGTGTGATTATTCCAGCTCTGCGGTGTCTGCTGATGTATGATGATGTTAACCGTGTGTGAGTGTTTGCGATGGTCATCTGCAGCTCTCATTCACCGACACGCTCTCCTGATGTGTGTGTGTGTGTGTGTGTGTGTGTGTGTGTGTGTGTGATCTGCCCTTTAATGTGTTTCTGACCGCCAGCATGTGTTAATCCCACCTCTGGATGCTCGGAGAGACGCACGTAATTCCCCTAATCCCCTTAACACAACTACACACACTCCACCCGTCCCTCTGTCTGTCCGTCCAGTGCTTACACGCACGCCGATGTCTCGTTATTTAGGATGGACAGGTTGTTTACAGACTGTTTTAAATTTTTGCTGGAGTGTGAGATAAATGTCACGCGTCCGCCTGACACATGACACACACGCGCGCACACACACACACGGCTGTCTGAATGTGCGGTCAGCGTCCGCTTTGTCATGACCCGCTCTGCTTTCTGTGTGGATGTGAGAAAGCGCTGTTCAGTTTCAGATCAGAAAGCAATTTGCTCTTGAGAAGATGGAGGCGGGTGACGACAGCGCATCGGGGATAATTACCAGAGTGCTTCCACTGTCAGAGACGCTAAACAGCCGTAAACACACACACACACACACACACACACACACACACACACACACACACACACACACACACACACACACACACACACACACACACACACACACTCACACACACACACACACACACACACACACACACACACACACACACACACACACACACACACACACACACACACACGGGTTGGAGAATTAACCTGAAGGCTCCTCCTCTGTCCAGCATCAGCTGGTGTTGGGAATGACAGACACGAGTCCTCCATACCAGCCAGAGGGATTCTCCAAAACATCCCAACTGGTTTAATAATGTTGGAGTCTGGGTACTGTGCAGGCCATGGGAGATGTTCAGCTTCACTTTCATGATCACCTAACCACTCTGCCTCCAGTCCTGCTGTGTGTATTGCTGCATCATCATCCTGACGCACACCACCACCTTCAGGATACAGTGTTTGACCCATTGGGTCACATGGTGCTCCAGAATGGTTGGGTAGTCCTTGCCCATGACCCAGTGACCATCTATCTCTAGGATTGGGCCTTGAAAATGCCATGATGTTGAGCTCAAACTATCACTGATCCCCCCCATGCTTCACTGAGGGCATCAGCAGTCTGGGTGGGCCGCTTCTCATTGGTGGAGCAGTATTAATGAGCAGGAACACGGTTCTCATTGGAGGAGCAGTATTAATGAGCAGGAACACGGTTCTCATTGGTGGAGCGGTATTAATGAGCAGGAACACGGTTCTCATTGGTGGAGCAGTATTAATGAGCAGGAACACGGTTCTCATTGGAGGAGCAGTATTAATGAGCAGGAACACGGTTCTCATTGGTGGAGCAGTATTAATGAGCAGGAACACGGTTCTCATTGGAGGAGCAGTATTAATGAGCAGGAACACGGTTCTCATTGGTGGAGCAGTATTAATGAGCAGGAACACGGTTCTCATTGGAGGATGTAATGATATGCTCTGCTGATATAAAGCAGCTGTGCAGAATTAGACTCAAGCTGAGTGTCACTGAGCTAATCGAACTGCATATGACACACTAATATAACCTACAGATAATCACAGACAGACAGACACACACATAAACCGAGACAAAGACAGATGACCTTGAGACAAACAGACAGAAGAGTTTTACACGTCCAGACAATTATAAACAGACAGACAGACAGAGACAAACAGACAGATGCACACACACACAGACAGCAGTGTGTTAGTGTGTCTCTCCATCATCCTCAATGCAAACATTCACACATTCCTCCTCACATTAACACTGACGTCCCTTCATTAATGCAGTTAATGATCCTCTCTCTCTGTGTGTGTGTGTGTGTGTGTGTGTAAAGATGATCATGTGACAGGACAACACCTCCGCCATGTCTCAGTAAGTGGTGTATCTTCTTATGTGTGTAGTATCAGATATGAGACTCCTGATCTCTGACTGACTGAAGTGTTGATGGTGTCACTGTCAGCAGTGATGTCACTTCCTGTGGTGTTACACTGACACACACACACACACACACACGCACGCACGCACGCACACACGCACACACACACAGATCCTGCAGCGGCTGCAGCTGTTCTCCAGTGCTGGATTGATCATATTGTCATCATTATCTTCAGTTTAAGCCTTCTGTCTCCAAAAGCAGCTGTTCTACATTTGCTGGAGGATCAGTGTGAAGAAGAAGAGCTCTTTATTTAAGACATCCACAGTAAATAAACACTGAGCTCTTTATAATTAACAGCATTTCACTGACGACGCTATTAAGAGATTAACACTCAGCCCACAGAAACACACAATGAAATATTCATGATAACACACACACACACACACACACACACACACACACACACACACACACACACACACACACACACACACAGAACTAATATTTCATCAAACACAGCTTCTTTGTTCATCTGAGCCGCAGACGCCTGCGCTACATCAGCTCTTAACAGCACACACTTTTATATTAAACAAACACACTCACTGGCCACTTTATTAGGTACACCTCAGTAGTACTGGGTCGGCCCACTTTCACCTTCAGATCTGCCTTAATCCTCGGTGTCAGAGATTCAGCAAGCTACTGGAAATATTCCTCAGAGATTTTGCTCCATATTGTCATGACAGCATCACACAGTTGCTGCAGATTTGTCGGCTGCACATCCATGATGCCAATCTCCCGTTCCACCACATCCCAAAGCTGCTCTATTGGATTGAGCTCTGGTGACTGTGGAGGCCATTTGAGTACAGTGAACTCATCGTCATGTTCAAGAAAGCAGTCTGAGATGATTGAGCTTTATGACATGCTGCGTTATCCTGCTGGAAGTAGCCATCAGAAGATGGAGACACTGTGCTCATAAAGGGATGGACATGGTCAGCAGCAATACTCAGGTAGGCTGTGGCGTTGATGCTCAATTGGTACTAATGGACCCAAAGAAAATCTCCCCCACACCATTACACCACCACCACCAGCCTGAACCGCTGATACAAGGCAGGATGATCCATGCTTTCATGTTTTTGAGCCGAGCATCTGAATGTGTCAGCAGAAATGGAGACTCATCAGAGCAGCAACGTTTCTCCAATCTTCTATTGTCCAGTTTTGGTGAGTCTGTGTGAATAGGCCTTTTTCACACTTCCTGGTTCCGGTAAGCGAAGCAGTGTACCACAACATCCGGTTTCAATGCGACGGAGCAAGAAAGAATGGCAGGGTCATCTCATCGCTGTGATTGCTGCGTTCCCAGCTGCTCCAACTCAAAAACGACACTCTTACTTTAAGGACCACGATCTTCCGAAAGACGAAGGACAGGGAAAATCATGGATGACAATATTAAAGGGGGTTGAATGCCGTTTCAAGTTATATGCGGGAGTACGTTCGTTTGCTGTATGCACTTCAAAGCGGAGATTATCATGTTTCATTAAAGACTGGTGGTCTATGGTTTATTTTGATGAGTAATTATAATATAGACAAAACTCCAGTTAAGCTATCTGCCTTCCACAAACAAGTGCTCATCATGGTCATTAATCTATAAGCATGATTTATTCCTACATTGTTGTTATTTTGGAATAATAGACAGTTCATACAAATGCAAATCTCTTTTTTTAATTGGTTTGACAGCAAAATTATTTGTTTAGTCAGTTATATAATAAAGATGGTATACTTTTCTTACAATGAAGTCCTTTATTACAAAATCTCAATAACCCAGAAAGTTTTCAACTGTTATTGGTTCAATTCCTGCAGAGACATGTTATTCATTCATGTTATTTAGAGGTATTATTAAGACCATCCTTCTGATGCATTGTCTTTTGATATTACTAAATCTTATGTCGGCAAATTTTGTTTTACTAAATAGCAAGAGTAATGATAGAGCTATTCATACTCTTTTCCAAAAAGAAATCATTACTGTACCTTATATTCAATTTTATTATATGTCTTTATTAAAGGGTGAATTGAAGAAAAGTGTGGCTGTTACCACAGAAATATCATGTTAGAAATAGAATTAAAGAAATGTCCTATAAACTCATCCACAGGTTTTATCCAGCAAAACATTGTTTGCAAAAATTTAAAAGTGGGATTAATGTAAATTGTATTTTTGTAACGAATATGAGGAGACAGTTTTACACTTATTTTGGCATTGTACATAGTCAGCTTATGGGGTGAGTTGCAAAATGTATTAATAACGATTCTTTTGTGTTCAAAACCTCTTTCATTATGGATAAATGTACATTTGTGCTTTACTTGATTATCCTAATCTAGAGGAAAATAGTTTTATTTATTTAATTTGCTTATGTTGTTAACAAAATTGTACATTCATAAATGTAAATTTACTAATATGAAACCAGATTTTAAGGTATTGATGACTGAAATATGCTTGTATAATACCAGGATCAACTCTCTAAACAAGAAACTCGACCCACTTTAAAATGTGTGAACTCTGCAAATGTATTTCATTATTACATATGTTAATTACATTTTGATTATTTGTATTTTATTCATAATTACCTCCTGGTATGTACATTTTTGTATTGTAAAATGTTATTTGCTGTTTTTTAAATAAATAATAAAAATAAATATTATCCACGAGTAGGAGCTACCGTGTTTCCAGACTTGAGAAAACCTCACGAGCATTAAACAACCTGTAATGTATTAACCGATAGCAACTCGCCTGTATAGCTAACTTACCTCGCCATTCACTATATCTGACTCTGAATAAAAAGGAAGGAGGGGGTTAGCACAGTTTACAGACGGGACTACTGACATTAAACTCATCCTGCTGGATGTTAAATAGCCAGGTTAATCTAGCTTACGAATGGCTTGAATGAGCAGATCTTATGTTGTTGGCTGTGCACCTTACTGGAACCTGATATTGCAAACGGTAAGACACGTTTTCTGCACAAATTCTGCAAATCGGTATCATCTTTTAAATGCTGTTTTATTAAGGGAGTTTTACACATTCACCGAACAACATCTTCCTGTCCAAATTATGGCAAAGTTGACCGTGAGAAAGTCATCCGCTGTCCCGAGGCTGTCATGTCTCTGCGACTCCTAGCGAACCCGGAAATATCGATACACTGCTTCAAAGGGCGCTTCCGGTGTTCAATTCTGCTGTGAAAAAGGTCTATTGTAGCCTCAGTTTCCTGTTCTTAGCTGACAGGAGCGGCACCCGGTGTGCTCTTCTGCTGCTGTAGCCCATCCGCCTCAAGGTTGGACGTGTTGTGTGTTCAGAGATGCTCTTCTGCAGAGCTCGGTTGTAACGAGTGCTTATTTGAGTTACTGTTGCCTTTCTATCAGCTGGAACCAGTCTGGCCATTCTCCTCTGACCTCTGGCCTCATCAACAAGGCATTTGCGCCCTCAGAACTGCCGCTCACTGGAGATTTCCTCTTTGTCGGAGCATTCTCTGTAAAGCCTAGAGATCAGCAGTTTCTGAAATACTCAGAGCAGCCCGTCTGGCAGCAACAACCATGCCACGTTCAGAGTCTCTTAAATCCCCTTTCTTCCCCATTCTGATGCTCACTTTGACCTGCAGCAGATCGTCTTGACCATGTCTACATGCCGAAATGCACTGAGCTGCTGCCATGTGATTGGCTGATTGGAAGAAAAGTTGGACAGGTGTACCTAATAAAGTGGCCGGTGAGTGTACATGCATGCACAGTGCTGGATAAAAATTAATTGCATCCAAAATAAAAGTCTCTTTTGACATAATATGTGTGTGTGTGTGTGTGTTTTATTTAGTATGTATATATGATACACACACACACACACATAGAAACAAAACTTTAAATGACTATTCTGCTAGTAAAATGTCAGCTTACACTAACCCTCACCCAGACTGTATGGTAGTGTAATTAGAGTTATAGTTGCAGTGTAGCGTATAATCTTCAGTATGTGTTAGAGAGATCATCAGAACACAGTGATGCCTCATCCTCATCTGCTCAGCTCCTGATGCTGTTTGACGGCATTAAAACTGAAATAAAAGTGTTGTGCGACTGATGGCGGTCTGGCGGGTTCAAACGCTGCTCTAATGGCACGTGCTCGCTTCATTACCCCTCACACACACTCCGCTGAGCTTGAAACAACACACACACACCTCCCCGTCCGTCCAGACACGCTTTTATGTGCCTCATTAGTTAAACACACGTTTATGAAAGTGGGAAACAGAAGCGTTTCTGGCAGGGTTATTCTCCGAGATGTGACGCGGCTCATTGTGCTGCAGTTTCATCACTCCTGTAAGAGTTTAAGCAGCAGATCCTGCACTCGGCGTGTTTCTGAGAGAGCTGGAGAAACCCTGCGCTGGTCTGATCTCAGCGTATGAATATTGTCAGTGTATCTGGTCTTCATTTATACTGAGACTCTCTGCAGAAACAGCGTCAGTGTTTCTGATCCTCCAGTGGTCTTACAGTGGAGATTACTCCGGTCTCGGTGGATCTGCAGTTCAGTGCTGCGTTAACATTTTACTGTTCTCACTACAGCTGCACACCATCTCTTCATCACTGAGTCTGCTTGTGCTTTATTTCCTGCTTATTTAGTATATTTGGCACCGCAGCCTGCTGTTATCAGTGTATACCACACGGCGCTCTGAACACTTGATTCTGATTGGTCAATCACAGCCAGGCTTGTGATCAAGCCTATTATTATGATCAAATAATGATGTAAAAACATTTCTATTTATTTACATTTAGATTCAGAATTATTATATATACTATTATTTAGGCAATGGTTTTATTATTATTATTATTGTTGTTGTTGTTGTTGTTATTATATTATTATTATTTATTATTATTATTATTATTATTATTTTATTATTATTAATATTATTATTATTATTATTAATATCATTATTGTTATTAATATAATAATCATTATTATTGTTATTTTTATTAGTATTAATGTTATTATTATTATTATTATTAATGTTGTTGTTGTTATTTTTATTGTTATTATTATTATTTTGATTATTTATATTTTATTATTATTGTTATTGTTTTTGTTATTATTATTATTATTTTATTATTAATATTTTGTTATTATTATTATTATTACTATTATTATTATTGTTGTTGTTGTTATTATTATTATTAATATTTATTATTATTATATTTATCATTATTATTGTTGTTGTTATTATTATTGTTATTATTGTTATCATTATTATTATTGTTATTGTTATTATTGTTGTTGTTGCACACTACAAATTACCGCACCAACAAAGTATCCTGGCAACTGGTTCTTTCCAAAGGGGAACAGGCAGATCACGCTGGGTTAAGCCAGTCGCCTTTGAGCCGTGCAATGGCAGCTGTATGGGACGAGATCATGCGCATGTCTAGCAGGTATATAAGGTTTGCATACCATACAGTTGACCAGCCAAACATTAAAGCACAATGTGCAGAGATCGCCGGTTTTCCCAGTGTAACCAGAGCGCTCGACTGCACGCACATTGCTAAAGGCGCCATCTGAAGACGAATTTGCGTACGTGAATGAATTGATGGGGCAAAAACACAAGTGCTGATGAGTGTGTATTAGCTGAAGACATGACGATTCCTAAAACACTGACTATCTGGAGTGTGTGTGTGTGTGTGTGTGTGTGTGTGTGTGTCTAACAGACGCTCTGGGTCATATTTGTCATTTAGATTTGGCCGAATGTCCATCTCACATTCACAATCTGCTAATGAGGGAAAACACAGACTGGGTAATTACTGACCTCTGTTTGTCCTCACACACACACACACACACACACACACACACACACACACACACACACACACACACACACACACACACAGAGAGAGAGAAAGAGAAAATAATTGGTCATGTGTTTACACTCTGTAGCTGATGTTGATGTAAACACACACACACACACACACACACACACACACACACACACACACACACACACACACACACACACACACACACACACACACACACACTCCAGTGTGTATTAGAGTGATGAAGAGCGTGGATGTACAATCCAGAGATGAACTCAAGCTCTTGCTGAAGAGTGAACTCAAGAAGTGTCAGAGAGTGTGTGTATGTGTGTGTGTGTGTGTGTGTGTACGTCACTCATTTGATTTACTAATAATAAAGGCAATAATCCCTGGCCCAGTGTAATTACCACCTCGCTGTCTTCTCTTCTAATCCATTATTTATTTTCCCTCAGATTAAACATGCAGCAGACGCTAATTCAGTTTCCTCCAGCTCGCGCTTCATTAGGGGGAGGAGAACGCGGGGAGACGGAATTAAATCAGCCTTTCTGAACACCGCACGCGTTTGTGTAGGCGTGTGTGTGTGTGTGTGTGTGTGTGTGTGTGTGTGTGTGTTTCTCTGAGCTGTGGACAGTTAAGGCCTGAAGTTCACAGATCATTCAATGTCTGTTAGTCTGTCCAGTGTGTTTCTGTCTGAAATTCTCCTTTACTCACACACACACACACACACACACACACACACACGCACACAGAGGCAGTGAAGCGGGACACACCATCTACAGTGTGGATGTTTCATTACCCGCAGAGGGACTGCAGACGCTGACATTAAACCTACAGGGTCTGCAGTCCATTAAACAGAGAGACAGCAGACAATACAAGAGCAGCAGACAATTACAGAGAAGAGCAAACACACACACACACACACACACACACACACACACACACACACACACACACACACACACACACACACACACACATAAACACACACGTCTGTACGTCTGTATTGGTGGTTGTATTAAGAACTCTGCATAGGCGTTATGTATTTTATACAGTAAAACTGCTTCATATGGCGCTCGTCCAGCTCTAAACCCACCCTCACACACACCTGTGGACACACTTATAATCTGGTGTCGTAATTCAGCTGTCAACTTGTCCCATTCTTCCTGCAAACTTAAGTGGGCGACAGTACGGGGTTTTCGGTGTGGCATTTTGCGATTTAAAATGCGCCACAGATTCTCTATTGGAGACAGGTCAGGACTGCAGGCAGGCCAGTCCAGTAGCCGTCTCCTCTTCCTCTGCAGCAGGACTCAGTAATGTGAGCTGAGTGTGGTTCTGCATTGTCTTGTTGAACTCTGCATGGGCGTCCCTGGAGCAGAAGGCAGCATATTGAGCTCCAGAATCTCTCTGTGCTGTTCAGCATTAATGGAGCATCACAGAAGAGCAGGTCACCTTCGCCAAGGGCACTGACACAACCCCAGACCATGACAGAGCCGGGCTTCTGGACTTGTTGCTGGTGTCAGTCTGGATGATCCTCTTCTGCTTTGGTCTGGAGCACACGGCGTCCATTTCTCCCAGAAACACCTGAATCACTGCTTCATCTGAGCACAGGACACGTCTCCACTGTGTGATGCTCCATCCCAGATGCCTCTGAGCCCAGAGAAGTGGACGGCGCTTCTGGACACTGTTAACATAGGGCTTCCTCTTGGCACAGTGCAGTTGTGACTGGTGTTTGTGGATGTAAATCTGTATTGTGGTGCTTGTCAAAGGTTTAGCGCAGTAGTGCTGAGCCCATGTGCTGATCTGCTTATAGATGAATGAGGACTCTTGATGCAGCGCCCCCTGAGGGGTCGGAGGTCACGCTTGTTCAGCTTAGGCTTGCGCTCTTGTCCTTTACGCACTGAAACTCCTCCAGACTCCTTCAGTCTTTAATGCTGTTCTGCACTGTTGAAGGTGAAATATCCACATGTCTTCCTCTCTTTCTCTGAGGATCATTGTGTTTCAGCAGTTCACTCATCTCCTCTCATATTTGTGCTCAAACTGCCGATCCTCGACCCATCTCTGCTCCTAAAGCACTAGAGCTTTCCTGATGAGCAGATCATCATCACCATCACCTGTACACATCACATCATCATTCAGCAGATCACCTGATCACTGCCCTAAACTGATCCTGGCTCTGTTTCTGGAGTGTGTTGAGCTCTGAATGACAGGAGAGGATGGAGATTCACCAGCAGATATTGTGTGTTCATATTGGTAAACACAAGTCAGAGCACATCTGGAAATCACTACTTTCTGTTTTGTTTGTGTTTTCTGTCCTTGTTAACCACCAAAACTAGTACACACACACACTCACAAATGCCAAAACATTGTGTGTGTTTGTGTTTCTCTCTTTGTGTAAGTGTTTTAGAGTGAGTGTATATGTGTCTATAAATGTGTGTGTGTAAGTAATTATGTTAGCTTGAGTGTGTGTGTGTGTGTGTGTGTGTGTGTGTGTGTGTGTGTGTGTGTGTGTGTGTGTGTGTGTGTGTGTGTGTGTGTGTGTGTGAGTGTCCTGCCAGTCAGCACTGAATAATAATAATAATCCTCTTGTTCAGAGGTCAGCTCTGGTAAACACACAGTCAGTTTCCTGAAGACAGAACAGACTCGTCACACTAACGAGACCATTTCAAGACCTGGTTAATGAAGAGCATCTGTGACGTCATTATCTACGGGAGAATAATTCACACACACCGCAGGTCGCTTCCGGAGTGAATCACTGATCTTGATTACAGGCACTGTCATGTTGGCCAATTAATGGGACTATTTTTAGATGAATGGTTCAGCACTGGACAGACAGATGTCTAATGTTTTAATGACTGTTTAATTGTTTCAGAGCTCAGGATATAAAGCGCTAAAGGCAGCATGAAATCTAAATGCGCACACACACTGTTATTCTCAAGGTGATTGGCTTTAGTAATCTTTCATCAAGTAATCTTCTGACTACCTGATTCCACTCTAGAATAGCAGTGCTTCTCTGAGGACTCTGATTGGACGAAATATGCTTAGCCACACCCCTTCTGACCATTAGTTTGCTGCCAGTGAAAGATGAGAGGAGGAGCTCACAAACATCAGAGTGATCCGAGTATCAGAGTATATCGTCACTCAGCCCTTTTGACATATCTCTGCCTTCAAATAAACATGTGTATTTATATAGCGCATGTATCCTGTATGGCCAAAGAGCTTCACAGTCATGAGGGGGGTCTCTCCACACCACCACCAGTGTGCAGCTCCACTTGGATGATGCTCCGGCAGCCACAGGACAACAGCTCCAGTGCTTCACCACACACCAGCTATAGGTGGAGCGAAGAGACAGTGATGGAGCCTATTCAGTGTATGGGGATGATTGGGAGGCCATGATGGGTGTCCAGGACCTCAGTTTAACATCTCATCTGAAAGACGATGAAGGACAAAACAAACAACATTTGAAGTATACTGGGGTCTTTCACGAGTTCACACTCACAGATATTTGACTGAATGGAATATGCGTATTTGGCGTGCTGTCTGGGGAGAGGGCTCTGAGCTCGGGAAGACACCCTAACTCGTGTTATTCCCATTATCAGGATAAAGAGAGGCAGGGTCCGAGCGCAGTGTCCAGCCCGGCTCCAGAACGCTCCCCCCTCAGATTTAAATAGGTATCGGGTTTAATAGAGTGGAGCTGGGGTGGTGGAGGGATGCTGGAGTCAAGAGAAAACAGGCATGACGTGTTTGAGTATTCATATTGGTTTGCTCTTAAGCTGATTGGATAATAAAATGATAGTGCGTGTGATGAATTAGCCTCGTCAAAGACTGATCGTGCTGCTCTCGAAATTTGTCTATAAAACATCAGTTAGTGATTATAGTGCCAGTGACTAATGCGGTACGCTTTTTTGCCAGCGTTGTTTACTTACTTTGCCAGGCTAACTCATTTAAAGCTCCTCAGTCTTGGTTACTTGATAACAGACCCGAGGGCAGGGCCGGCCCGTCCATAGAGGCGACCTAGGCGGCCGCCTAGGGCGGCAGTATAGAGAGGGTGCGTCTGCGACACCTCCCTTACCACCTGCGCCCTCAGTTATGTCCGCGACATCTCCTTCACCACCAGCGCCCTCATATATATTCGCGCATAGACGATAGATAAGAGAGGGCCGCGTCAGCGTCACCTCCATCAGCACCCGCGTGTCCTCAGTTATATCCGCGCATAGGGCGGCAGAATAAAGAGCGCAGCGTCAGCGACACCTCCCTCACTTCCTCAGCACTGGTGCATCCTCAATTATATCCACGCATAGGGCGGCACAATAAAGAGTGCAGTGTCCGCGACACCTCCCTCAGCACCCGCGCGTCCTCAATTATGTCCACGCATAGGGCGGCACAATAAAGAGCGCAGTGTCTGCGACACTTCCCTCAGCACCCGCGCGTCCTCAATTATATCCGTGCATAGGGCGGCACAATAAAGAGCGCAGTGTCCGCGACACCTCCCTCAGCACCCGCGCGTCCTCAATTATGTCCACGCATAGGGCGGCACAATAAAGAGCGCAGTGTCCGCGACACCTCCCTCAGCACCCGCGCGTCCTCAATTATGTCCACGCATAGGGCGGCACAATAAAGAGCGCAGTGTCCGCGACACCTCCCTCAGCACCCGCGCATCCTCAATTATATCCGCGCATAGGGCGGCACAATAGAAAGGGAAGTGTCCGCCAGTCTGCGACACCTCCCTCCCTCCCTCAGCACCCGCACGTCCGATATATCCGCGCATAGAGCACCGGAAAAGAGGTCCGCGACACCTCACTTCATTTTCATAACCGGTCACTTTCGTTTTCATATTGGGGTTGAGAGCAGCGTGATCGTCCTCTGCCTAGAGCGTCAGTTCAGCTTGCTCCGGCCCTGCCCGAGGGTGGATTGTCAAATGTGTGACGACACAAATGCTAATTTCCTAATTAAAGGAAAGACTGGGTTTTGTAAGATAGGTTAAGAATCACTAATGAAGATAGATTTGATTCTGTAATAGAAACTGTGGAACAATCCAAACTACATGTCTCATATCCTGATTTAAGACCTAAGACAAGAAGCTTTTACCGTTCCTCAGCAGCTGTTTTATTAGATTTTATTCTGCAATAACCACCGGCCAGAAGTACATTATTCTGAGTATTACATGGTCACAGAACTTATCGGTCACGCTTTATTATCGGTCACGCTTCTTATAGTCAGTTAAAGGAGCAGCATATTCAGCAGACAGTCTACTAATACTTATGTGGACCATCAAAATAAAGTGTTACCAACTAATCTACTGGACACTAAACATTAATTTGATTTGCAATAATTTAATTCTCTTAAATTAAACAAAGTAAGCACAAAGACAGTGCTGAATGCAGAATACACTAACCTGCTTTATTATTGTGGCATGCCAGAAGAGGTTGAAGTAAACTTCTGTGTTATATTACGCTGTGTAGTTAGGTTGTGCATTGTGGAGCTTCAAGGGGCAAGATTTCAGAGTAAAGCTGATCTGTGCATTTAGGGTGGGGGGCAGGGGGGTGGAGTGGGGGTGGTTAATCCTTGTCTACAGCATGCAAAGGTTAATTAAAAGAGACATTTGAGCAGTTAGAGCAGGGATGTCCAAACACTGTCCTGGAGGTTCGGTGTCCAGCATGTTTTAGCTCCAACTTGCCTCAACAAACCTGCATGCATGTTTTTAGAAAGCCTAGTAAGATTTTGATTAGCTAGCCCAGGTGCGTCTAATTGGGGTTGGAACTAAACATTGCAGGACACCAAACCTCCAGGACCGAGTTTGGACATCCCTGAGTTAGACGATTCCTGAGCTTCTTCAGACTGCTGCGCTGGTGTCAGGAGTGAAACACTGCATGGTCTTGGCTTGTTTTTGTCCAGCAGTGTGTTGTGGAAGCTGACAAGTAAGAGGATCAAATCCAAGCCAGCTCTGGGTACCTCAATGTGGGCTCATGAGCAGTTGGTGAAGAAGGAGGATCACTGGTGATATACATTACTGAGAATGAACATGACGTCTCACAGACCAGCTGTGTTCAACGATGAAAATGAATAGGGTGTTGACTGCGGCGTTACAGCTATCGTGACTGATTGCCGGCAGCTAGCTCTCTGCAACTCTCACATGGTCACTCACTGAAGCTGAGCAGGGCTGAGGCTGGTCAGTGCCTAGAGAACACATGGGAACACTAGGCTGCTGTTGGCAGTGGTGTTAGTGAGTCCAGCAGGGGGTGCTCAACCTGTGGTCTGTGTGAGTCCTAATGCCCCAGTACAGTGAAGGGGACTCTATACTGTCAGTGAGCGCCGTCTTTCAGATGAGCTGTTAAAGTGAGCTCCTGACTCTCTGTGCTCATTAATAATCCCAGCATGTCCTTTGGTAAAAGAGTAGGGGTTTAACCCCGGCATCCTGGCCAAATCTCCCCGATTGCCTCTGTCCATCATGGCCTTCTAACATCCCCATATCATAATTTGCTGTATCGCCTATAAGAGCTTTCGGTACAAGTAGAGGGTTGTTGCAGCTCCGGGTGCTCTGCTTGTTTTCTATAAATCTAGATGACATACTGATGCATGAACCTCTTTTCAAACCTCACTGCAGTCCCTCAGTCGAGTGCTGATCATTCGACCCAGTCTGTCTTGAAGCTGCACCCAGAATAAAGTGATTTCCCTTGGAGGGAGATGACAATTTTGGGACATAAGTGGAGACATGGCACAGTGGTAAAAAGGTGCAGACTGTGAGTAACTTGCCACAGCGTCACGGCAGCTTAAGAGTTCTTGACTTAGCCCCATTAGAGGTTTGTAAAGGAGTTGAAGGGTCAGCATTGCAGATCCACATTTTCATTTGCTGAAGGAGGGCAAGTTCTTTTGGTGGACGGAGCAGTGTCAGGATTCATTTGCTGCCCTGAGACAGGCTCTGGTGACAGCCTCTATAATGTGCAAAGCATTTAGAAAGACTGAACACAGCTACTGAGCCTCCAGACGGGAACCTGTTGCCCTGCTGTTTGAGGTACAACACTTTAAGGATTACCTGTGTGGCAAGAGCCAGAAGGCCAACTGGTTTGGTTTGATTGTAATGAGGCCTTCTTTTGTAAAGCTGCTGTGAAACAATGATTATTGTAAAATACACTATACAAATAAACCTGAATTGGATTTGAAGAACTTCAGGTGTACAGTATGAAGGTCATTCACCATGCAAATACAGACGCTCTGTCTCGCCGACCCCGTGCAATAGCTCAGTGTCACTATTATGAAAAGACTGAAGCCAGGGACAGAGAGCTAAACACGGACGTGGGTGAGCCTTCTGGAAATTGTGATGCTGCATTCACACCAGATGCGAAGCGCACGTCAAGCGCCAGTGATTTACATGTTAAGTCAATGCAAACGCGCGAATGACGTGGCACGAATGACGCGAATTGCGCATTAACCAATCAGTAGCTTGCTCTTGTGGGGGCGTGATTGTGACGTACACCTGTTGTTGGAGCCCCGGGGGAAATCCTCCAGCCGACACCGACAAAAAGTTCATCAAACTGGGCTGGGCTCAGTCAGAAGCACAGCTGAAAGCCTCAATCATCCAGGTTCAGTTTCTGGAGGAGTTTATGAGCTCACAGAGCTGCTGCACCTCTGAAAGAATCTAGTGGACTCAGACACGACCCTAAACGTATCAACGCTGTTTTTCAGCCTTCATAAAGCACATAAACACTGTTATTTTCTTCATAAACTCCATGTTAATTACATTTCATAATAAACCACTATACAAACACCCACCGGACTCCTGAAGAAGTGTCTGTCAAATGACGCGAATCCACGTCTGTTCTGAAGTGAATTTGACACGGGAATGAAACGGATTTGACGCACGAATAAAGCAAGTAAACTTAAATGTTCTCGCGGTTATTTACATGCGAATAGTGCGATTTATCCGTGCGTTCCGCATCTGGTGTGAACGCAGCATAAGCATGGAGCATGTGTGTGTGGTGATGGAGATAGTGGGCACAGAAAACTAGAGGCGGCTGCAAGAGGAAGATGTAGTTCAGTGATTCAGAAGTCCAGTAAATTCAGCCCAACAGCGGCCAGCGTGACGGCAAGTGGCTGTTCTGTCTCTGTCCACAAATACTTTGGTCCAAATGTAAGAGCTTAGACTATTAGAGAGGGGATGCATCACCTGCAAAGTGATGGCTTTGTAGAAGGTTTAAGGGGACACTGCAGAACAGCTAGCCATTGTGTCTGCTAAACATCAGCTGGACAGGAGCTCGCCATTTATTTTAATGATCAGCTGTGCAAAGCTCAATCTCTTGCAATACTACTCTTTTAGTTTTGGGCCGAGAAATCAAAAGTCATGATACAATGGAATACAGAAGGTGGTAAGAGTGGGTGGGGATAGGGTTTATCCTGGAAATGGGTGCTTTGTTTCTGACGAGAGAGTTGGTTTTGTTTCTGGTGAGTAAAATGATCCTTGTCTACAACATGCAAAGGTTCATTAAAAGAGAAGCTTGAACAGGTAAACACTTCCTGACCTTCATCAGACTCTTACATTATATTATTATTATTATTATTTTATTATTCAGTCAAGATGGCAACAAACAGTCAAGAACAGCAATTAAGAAACATCTAAGCCTATATTTATATACAGTTGAAGCCAGAATTATTAGCCCCCCTAAATTATTAGACAGCTTGTTTAATTTTCCCCAATTTGTGTTTAACTGAGAGCAGATTTTTTTTCCACACATTTCTAAACATAATAAGTTTAATAACTCATCTCTAATAACTGATTTATTTTATCTTTACCATGATGTCTGTAAATAATATTTTACTAGATATTCTTCAAGACACTTCTATACAGCTTAAAGTCACATTTAAAGGCTTCACTAGGTTAATTAATTTAAGCAGGCAGGTTAGGGTAATTAGGCAAGTTATTGTATAACGATGGTTTGTTCTGTAGATTATCGAGAAAAAATATAGCTTAAAGGGGCTAATAATATTGACCCTAAAATGGTTCATAAAAAATTCAAAACTGCTTTTATTCTAGCCGAAATTAAACAAATCAGACTTTCTCCAGAAGAACAAATATTAACAGACACACTATGAAAATGTCCTTGCTCTGTCAAACATCATTTGGAAAATATTTTAAAAGAGAAGAAAAAAACTGAAGGGGGCGAATAATTCTGACTTCAACTGTATATGCACACATACAGCAGTTCTGTCTGGCTCTCCAATCTGATTGGCTGATAGTCATGTGATATTCATGTAATCTGAGAACTCTTCCAGCCTTTTCACCTGTGTGTATCACACCAACCGCAGTGAGTGGCAAGCAGGAGACTAAACGCACTATAGTTTGATTAATACTGTAATAATAATATTTTTGAGACTTTCTGAGTTAGACTCTAGTTGTTTATATTGCAAATGTGTGATATACTCATAATGATAGTGTGTATCTGAAAATGTGTTGGATGGTTTCAGAGGTCTTCCAGCATGCTGGCAGCAGTTCAGGACTCACTGCCCACCGAGAGCACTCATCTGACGGACACTTCTTCAGGAGTCCGGTGGGTGTTTGTGTAGTGGTTTATTATGAAATGTAATTAATTTGGGCTACATCTACAGCCTGTTTTACTCCAGAGAGGGTTTTTCAAAGTCTAAGACAGTGGGCCTCCCTTTTGACACAACTTATCCATTGGTGCCCCCAAACACGCACACACACACACATATATATATATATATATATATATATAAAGACACAGACAGATGTCAGACTGTTAACTCACTTTTATCATCATTTGCATGAAAGTGCAATTATTTACAGAGTAATAACAAGTATTTTAATATAACGTTTTTAAAACTAGGATGATGGTTCAATATGAATAGAACAGATCCAAGAACTGTACATGCCAGTCAAAACAGTGGAAGTTTAGCGGGTCTCATGCTGTCATTAGCCAAAATATTTTGACAAACCACACATAAAGGTCGTGGTTCATCAGCTGGTCCTGTCCACGTGAATCCTAAACTCAAATACTGATCATCATATCGTCGTCTTTTGGGTTTAAGCCCTGAACTTGAAGGCTTTGAATCTGGGGGTCTCAGAAACCGATCCATTGTATTAGCAGGCATATACCTGTATTGGCGGGCTTGCCAAACAGAAGCAAATTCACAGCTATGGCCTTCTGGGTGAAAAAGGTTTTCTTATATTTGACGTATTATTTTTTTAGCTTTGTTTAATTAAAACGTTTAAATGTAATAAAAAATACACAATAATTGAACTTAATAATTATATTTTTATTATATAATATTTTTCCCGCGCCTCTCCTGACATGCTCTGGCGCCCCCCAGGGGAGGCGCGCCTGACACTTTGAAAACCCCTGCTCCAGAGCTAATAGATTTGACAGTAATGTTAAGTTTTAAAGCTTAACATGTATCATGCTGAATGAAAACTTGGTTGTAATTCTTTTCACTCAGTTAATTCCCATCTTTATATTGTTGTTTGTTAAGCATTACTGCTTCACAAGATGGTAACAGACCATAAAATAATCAGTCCTTATCAAAGCAAACAACATTTCTCCAGAATCTGCAGCAAAACAGAGCAGCTAAGTGGATCTCTCTCTCTCTCGCTTGTGTACTGCTGTATTTATACTATAGTAATCTAGTTGTAGATTGACCAATCAGAATCAAGTATTCCTGAGAGCCGTGCAATACATTTGCACAATCTGAAAACACACTTTCCTTTTTATAAAGGGGTTTGCTGCCATCAAACGCAGCTTTTCTTTGTATTTGCAAAACACATCTGTTAGTCAGTGAAAACACTGGAAATATTTAGAGAAAATGAAACAGACATATGGAACTCAGATGGCATTTAAAATAACAAAGCATACCCTTAAAACACAAATGCACCTCCTGGGAGAAGTGCTCCTGCTCAAACAGAGCTGAAGATCTAAATACAGCAGGGAGATGAAGAACAGGAGACGCCAGAACACACGTTAACTAGCATGACTAAACACAAACACTGGTGTAAAAGCAGGTAAAACACTGATCATCAACAGTGAACGAGCTTTAATGAAACGGCCAGGGAAGATGAAATGATGAACACAGTTGAACAGTTAGCTAAAGCTCTGAATGCAGAGTGCTGGATAAGGCAATGAACACTGATTATAACAGACAAGCAGGTGTCAGTAGTGCATCAGAACATCTGGTAGAACAATCAATCAATCAATCAAACAACCAAATAAAATTAGATCAACCATTCAATCAACCAATCAATCAATCAGCACAGAGAGTCAAACTGGTCTCAGACTGACTGAACATCATGTGAATATTTGCCAAACAATGTGAATGACCACAGAATGAGAGTCTGTGCATTCTGAACACACATTAACATACATTACAGCATCATCATCATCATCATCATCACATTTCAACCTCAGCGAGTGACAGAGAGAGAGAGACACACAGAGAGAGAGAGTTACCTGAGTCCCTGGGGTCAGAGGTCATCGTGACGCACAGCCAGGAATAACACCGATACAGAAAGATGGAGGGAGGACGGACAGACAGACAGACAAGAAGACGGAGGGAGAGACGGACAGATCTGTTTTCTCTCTAAATTAAAGAATGGAAAACGGAATGAACCATACCTTGGCTGTTTAACGTCAGGTGCGCCAGACCTTGAAGGAAAGAACAGAAACAAAAGAAAGAAATGAAAAAAGAAGAAGGTCATAAAGAGGCACGGGAAGAAAGCAAGCATTGTCACAACGTTGGACTGCAGTTTGTGACAGACATCCAGGGGCACGCTCGGATGTCGAAGGTCAACTCAAAGCAAAACGGGGAAAGAGAGAGAGAGAGAGAGAGATGGGGGGTAGAAAGAAAGAGAAGAGGAGAGGGAGAGAAAAAGCAAGAGAGAGAGAGATGCTCAGTTAATGTACTGCATTTAATCTTATCTTACTTCTTTCATTATATTCTGATATGGACACTGACAGGGGAAGTGAGCTGCAGCTCGGGCGCTGGCAGAAGCGAAACCTCGGGACTGGGAAAAGTTTGGGCAGACCATAGAGGAAGACTGAAGACTACCAGTCCGCTACAATCATACTCAGGCAAGCCGTCCAGCGCCTCAGGAGGGGGAAGCAGTTGTACACAACACTGTTTACAGCAGAAGAGGCAAGCTGTGGACCTCACCTAGGGATGCTGTGGGATGGTGGAAGGAATGCTGTGAAGATCTCCTCTACCCCCCTGACAGGCCTTCCATTGAGGAAGCAGAGACTGGGGATGCAGGGCTGGAAGGTGGAGGAGAAACACCCTCTGTACCGGTGTCTGGATGTTGTGGGGTTGCCTTGGCTGACACTCCTCTACAATATCACATGGAGGTTGAGGACATTACCTCTGGACTGGGTAACCGGGGTGGTGCTTTGCATGTTTAGGAAGGGAGACCTGAGGGTTTAACTATACACTCACAGAAATAAAGGTACGCGAGTTGTCACTGGGGTGGTACCTTTTCAAAGGTCCATATTAATACCTCAAGGGTACATATTAGTACCTAAAAAGTACAAAAGCGTCCCTCGTAAAATTTTTAGGTACTAATATATACTTTTGAGGTACCAATATGGACCCTTTAAGTACAAATGTGTACCTTTTGAAAAGGAACCACGCCAGTGACAGCTCTGGTACCTTTATTTCTGAGGGGATCACTCACACTCCTCAGCCTCCCTGGAAGAGTCTATGCCAGGGCACTGGAGAGGAGGATCTGGAGGATGGCTGTGGAACACAGGACCAGCTCTATACCCTCACTAGGGTGCTGGAGGCTTCATGGGAGTATGCCCAACCAGTTGTGTTACACATGGACCTGGAGAAGGCATTCGACAGTGTCCCTCGTGTCATTCTGTGTGTGCTCTGGGAGTATGGTGTCAGAGGTGCTCTGTTAAGAGCTGTCTCTGGAGAGCAGAGCAGGAGATTAGTTTGCATTGCCGGCAATAAGTCAGACTTCTTCCTGGTGCATGTTGGACTCTGGCAGTCTGATGAATCTAACGGAATTACTTCAGCTGAAATACTGTGGTTCTGCACCTAGAAATTCTGTCCATAAGAATAATGAACAGAACCAGTGACAAAGGGCAGCCATCAACATGCACTGGGGCGGTTTGCTCCTGAATGTGGTGTGGCCAGGATGAAAATCAGCACCTTTAACACCGAGGCAACAATGCTCCCCTGAAAAAAGGTGGCATGCCAAGTCCTTACCCTAGGTGGAGGAGCTCGAGTATCTTGGGGCTCTGTTCAGGAGTGAGGGAAGGATGGCGAGTGAGACTGACAGGTGTATTGGTGCAGCGGCATGGGTAATGCAGTTGAGCCAAACTGTAAAGCTCTCGATTTACTGGTCAATGTACACTCCTACTCACACCTACTGTCCTGAGCTTTGGGTGATGACCAACAGGACAAGATCTCGGATACAACTGGCCAAAATGAGTTAGCTCTGCAGGGTTCAGGGCTCAGAGATAGGGAAAGGAGCTCTGTCCCCCAGGAGAAACTCAGAGTGGAGCTGATCCTTCACTTACAGAGCTTAGGATCTGATTCAGACCCCTCCTGGACACCGACAGGATGAGGTTTGGGCTTGTCCCACAAGGAGGAGACCCCGAGTAGGCCCAGGACACCTGGAGGGACTGCTGTGTGTCTCTCGGCTCGCCTGAGGAATCTGGAGGAGAGTCTCGGAGGGGGAGTCTACTGTTCTGCTGAGACTGCAGCCCCCGCTACCGGCCCCCAGACAATGGCATGACATTTTATATTTCAGTAATCATTAGTCTTTTAAAAATGACTTCTGTATGAATTTATGAAAATATTGACTGTTTAATTAGTTTTGTGTGCATGTGTTACATCACTTTACTAATTTATTCATGATTATGCAATCTGCAGTGATTAGCCATGTCAATCAAGCTCTTCTGAACTAAGCTTGACTGAGAGAGGTAAGAGAGAAGGAAGGAAAGAGATATGTGTGTGTGTATGAGAGAGAGAGGGAGAATGAGAGAGAGAGAGAGAGAGAGAGAGAGGAACTCAAAAGTAAACGAGGGAACGAGTGAACGCTTCTGGAGTGAGGTGGGGTTCAGGAAAAAAAAGCATTTCATTCAGTGCAACTCCCGGAGGCCATTGCCCACTCAAATGCTTTTTTCCCCCTCTGGTCTTATGGAAACACACACGCACACGCACACACACACACGCACAGTTGTTTGGCAGAGTTCAAGAGCCCCTGAATCAGAGCATCACCTGTTCTCATCTACACACAGCAGACAACAAAGCACAGAAGCTGGAGCCGTGAGCCTCGACAAGGGCTCCATTACAGCTCGGAGGTGTCCACACACACACACACACACACACACACACACACACACACACACACACACACACAAAAACACACACACACACACACACACACACACAAACACACACACACCGTCACGACAACACACTCCAGGCCAGCGTCTCCACATCTCGTCTTTCTGCACAAGCCTTCAGAAATCCTCAAATATGCAAATGAGGTCTTCTTTAATTAAATATGCACTCATTTGCATACACTTCCAGAAATATGGGATTAAGCCAGACTCTAAATCCTAGCCTGATTGTGTTTACATATCAGAGATGAAGACTGTTGGCTTCTCTTCTCATCGCTCCATCCAGAACGCAGAACTCTACTACACCCAACACACACTGATGTCCAAACATGGACCAACCCGACCAGCGGCTTACCAAATGTGTCTTTTAGGATTGCTTGACAGAATGAAGTGAACAGTGGACCAACCCAACCAGCGGGTGAAGGAGCACAGTTTAAACTGAGCTGGTGAAAATAAACCAACAGATGGGCTCGTCCATCTCTGACCCAACAGTTGGGTTAAATGACCCAGCATTTTCCCAGAGCATCATCTACAGACACTGACAGCGCTATACCTGAGAGACGGCGTCTGCAAAAGGCTCAGAGTGGAGATGTGAATACATCAGCCCAGGGCAGGCACAGACCCTGAGGAGACCAGCAGGTGGAGGACAGTAACATGAAGCTGCTCAACATCTCCAGACATCACCGTTATTCTGATCACAGCACACGGTGCCTGCGTTGCTCATACATAGATATATATACACTAGATATAGCATACAGACCCTGAGCATGCGTCAATGCTGCCGCCATATTGGTCAGGGCTCCCAGAACTAATGTTGTGTGTGTGTTTTGTTCTCACAGGTGTGTGTGTGTGTGTGTGTGTGTGTGTGTGTGTGTGTGTGTGTGTGTGTGTGTGTGTGTGTGTGTGTGTGTGTGTGTGTGTGTGTGTGCTCTTCGTCTCCTCTCTCTGACCTTCTCGGCTCTGACCTGCTTCTCCTCATTTGCATATTTTTGCATATATTCTGTAATTGCTGTGTTTGGTTGATCTGCTTCCTCTACACACACTCTCCTCTTACCACTGACGGAGAGACAGCTCTGTGTGTGTGTGTGTGTGTGTGTGTGTGTGTGTGTGAGAGAGAGAGAGAGAGTGAGAGAGAAAGAGAGAGGGAAAGAGAGAGAGAGAGTATGTGTGTGTGTGCGTGAGTGTTTGTGTGTCAATATGTGTGTGTGAGAGGGAGTGTTTGTCTGTGTGGTTATGTGCGGGTGTGTGTGTGTGTGTGTGTGTGTGTGAGAGAGAGAGAGAGTATGTGTGTGTGTGCGGGAGTGTTTGTGTGTCAATATGTGTGTGTGAGAGGGAGTGTTTGTCTGTGTGGTTATGTGCGGGTGTGTGTGTGTGTGTGTGTGTGTGTGAGAGAGAGAGAGAGTATGTGTGTGTGTGCGGGAGTGTTTGTGTGTCAATATGTGTGTGTGAGAGGGAGTGTTTGTTTGTCTTGGTGGTTATGTGCGTGTGTGTGTGTGTGAGAGAGAGAGAGAGAGAGAGAGAGAGAGAGATTGTGTGTGTGTGTGTGTGTGTGTGCGGGAGTGTTTGTGTGTCAATATGTGTGTGTGAGAGGGAGTGTTTGTCTGTGTGGTTATGTGCGGGTGTGTGTGTGTGTGTGTGTGTGTGTGTGAGAGAGAGAGAGAGAGTGAGAGAGAAAGAGAGAGGGAAAGAGAGAGAGAGAGTATGTGTGTGTGTGCGGGAGTGTTTGTGTGTCAATATGTGTGTGTGAGAGGGAGTGTTTGTCTGTGTGGTTATGTGCGGGTGTGTGTGTGTGTGTGTGTGTGTGTGTGAGAGAGAGAGAGAGTATGTGTGTGTGTGCGGGAGTGTTTGTGTGTCAATATGTGTGTGTGAGAGGGAGTGTTTGTTTGTCTTGGTGGTTATGTGCGTGTGTGTGTGTGTGTGAGAGAGAAAGAGAGAGAGAGAGAGAGAGATTGTGTGTGTGTGTGTGTGTGTGTGCGGGAGTGTTTGTGTGTCAATATGTGTGTGTGAGAGGGAGTGTTTGTCTGTGTGGTTATGTGCGGGTGTGTGTGTGTGTGTGTGTGTGTGTGTGTGAGAGAGAGAGAGAGTATGTGTGTGTGTGCGGGAGTGTTTGTGTGTCAATATGTGTGTGTGAGAGGGAGTGTTTGTTTGTCTTGGTGGTTATGTGCGTGTGTGTGTGTGTGTGTGTGTGAGAGAGAGAGAGAGAGAGAGAGAGAGAGAGATTGTGTGTGTGTGTGTGTGTGTGTGCGGGAGTGTTTGTGTGTCAATATGTGTGTGTGAGAGGGAGTGTTTGTTTGTCTTGGTGGTTATGTGCGGGTGTGTGTGTGTGTGTGTGTGTGTGTGTGTGTGTGTGGACAGCAGTGGCGTGTTACTTTTCACATGTCGGCAGTGAACACACTCTTCCTGAAACATCAGCTGTTTAGTGTTGAATGTAATTTTACTTAATGCTGTGTGTGTGTGTGTGTGTGTGTGTGTGTGTGTTTTAGACAGAGAGTGTTAAAAGCCCTGCTGTGCTGCAAAAAACAGCAAATGATTTGTCAGGTTTAACTCAAGAAGTCGTGAATCTCTCTCTCTCACACACACACACACGCACACACGCACACACACACACACACACACACACACACACACACACACAACCAAATAATAATAATAGCTAATTGAATAGTTGAAGCTGCATCACGACCATGAGACCCTCGTCCTAGTGCATGTACTGAAACACCCCCTTCTCATGCACACCCTTCAACACTCCCAACAGAGCTGGACACACCCACTTTCCTGACTTTATTCAGACTAGAGGAGTGAAAGCACCCTGCTGAGACCGGGGGGTTCATGGCCCTTTAAGGACAATTGCAGCACACAGGTCATCCAGCTTTACACACAGCAGCAGTGCACTCTACAGAAGACACACGGCATCGAGGACACTGTGTGTTACACTGCAGAAGCTCCATCATACATACATCATTTATAAATCAGTCAAATCAATGAACGACAAAAAAAATAAATATTAAGCAAATAATAAAGCTAAAAGCACAATAAAACAAAAAAACAAACCAGTCATTTGACAGTTTTCTCTGTGCAGTGTTTTTCATGTCACACCATTATGAACATCTCACTCATGATGCCAAACTACACCTCAGATCTCTACAACCAGAAGCTCAGCCTGAACACTACACACAATTCTCTACCTACACACAAGTCTAACAGGAAGCTTGCCTTTCCCAAACACAACTAATAGCCGGCAGCTGGCTCTCCTCAACTCTCACAGGGTCACTCGCTGAAGCTGAACAGGGCTGAGGCGGGTCAGTGTCTGGATGGGAGAGCACATGGGAACACTAGGCTGCTGTTGTCAGTGGTGTTAGTGAGTCCAGCAGGGGGCGCTCAACCTGCGGTCTGTGTGAGTCCTAATGCCCCAGTATAGTGAAGGAGACTCTATACTGCTCAGTGAGTACTGTCTTCATCACCCTGTCTCCTCTCCACCATTCAGCTGGTGTGTGGTGTGTGGTCTGGCGCAAAAACGACTGCCGTCACGTAATCCAGGTGGATGCTGCACACTGGTGCTGGATGAGGAAATCCCTCCAAACATGTGTAAAAGCGCTGTGAATGTCCAGAAAAGAGCTATAGAAATGTAGCTCACACAGACACACAGACAGACGCACGCACGCACGCACACACACACACACACACACACACACAGACGCACGCACGCACGCATGCACACACTCCTCAAATGTGCAGACACTGAACACTAACCAATCACTGCTTTACTGTAGTGCAGGCCTATACATACGTCAGAGGTGACAGGACACCAGGCTGTTCTGGGCCTGTTCTGCACCCTATTCACTATCTGTAGATTTATCCCTGCCGAGTATCCACCTTTCCCAAATCCTCAATTCTAAATCCCTCTAGAAAAGAATAGAGGAGTTCTCCTCAGCCTGACTCTGGGCCGCGTATGATGGCCAAACATGATGTCCCCCCCACCCTTATGTAAAACATATGCTGGATAAGTTGGCGGTTCATTCCGCTGTGGTGAACCCTGATTATTAAAGGGACTAAGCCGAAAAGAAAATTAATGAACTAGCGCTGTCAAAACTAGTGCGTTAACGCATGTGATTAATTTTAAATAATTAACGCGTTTAAAAAAATTTACGCAATTAACGCAGTTCAGATTTTGATTTTTACTTCCTGTTGTGGTGGACGTGTGTTCAACATGCAATACATGTGGATAAGACCAAGGAAGCACTTTTTGAAGGCAAGTTCCAGTATAAAACAGTTAGGTACATCACAGGTTATCCAGAGTTTCATGCAATTTGGGGTGTTTCATTTTTAACTTTCGACTTCTGTTGTAAGTTGATGCCGCATGGCGAACAGAAAGAAAATCCTCCGCATTTCGTGACTCTGTGTTCCTTTAAGGTAAGGTTCCTCTTAAGGCTACACGGTAGACTTTTAATAAGAGTATTATCTTAATCATATTAAAATCGGAGTATTGGTGTCTTATGTAAATGTACTCAGAACGTCTAGTGAAGTCGCGAGCTGTCAAAGACAGGGCATTACTCTGCCTTTCAGCATGAGCCTCCAAGTTTAGCTTGTTTCCTCATTAAACGCAATGAAAGCGTATGCGTCGCGCTGTTGTGTCAGAATCCTCGTGAAATACAGTAATACTTTAGGACGCTTAGTTTAAGCAGATTTGATGAACGTGATCATGCGTGTTGAATCTGAGGGGAGTCGCTCCAGTATGGAAGGCCGTTGGGGCCAAAACATCTGCAGCGCGTTGTGTGTGTGTCTGTGTCAGGCCCGTTGAGGGGTGTCAGGGGTGGAGTGAGCGACGTATCTGAGTAGGGGTGAGAGGGGTGTGCAATGTATTTAACGACCGGTTTGCGAGAAATTATCATTCATTTGCGGGCATTTGGAAGTCTCTGTGCACTTGCGGGATACTCCTAGTCTTAGCAACTGGATGAATGTAAAGGAGGATTAAGCAAAATTGTTTCTACTTTATAATTAATGTTCTCAACTCACAGCAATAAAACTTTACAATGAGTGCAACAGTTTGTATTCTATAGTTTATTATTATAATTTTTCATTTTCCATATCTGCAATTCCTGTATTTTGGCATTTTTTTGCAGTCCACTTAGAATCCAACATGGAAATCAATGTTTTCTTTATTGGCATTAATTGTTTTGAAATTTAAATGTCATTAACATGCCTGTGTTTAATTTCTGTAATAAATATGGCTGTCAAGCAGGATCTTGCTGGTTTATTGTGGGTATGTTGTTTACATGAAGAAATCTGTGTTACAAGTTAAACAAAAATTCTATTAAACAATAATATTTTGTATTTAAATAGTTTTTATCTTGCGTTTACATTAATTTTACATTTGAATAGCCAAAATTACAAGTTTCAGTATTTTAAATGCGATTAATTTTTTTAAAAAGGTGCGATTAATTAGTAAATTTTTTTTAATCGATCGACAGCACTAGGATGAACATGAACTGATACTGGAGAAAAAGAGAGCCGGTGTTTACCTGTGATGTGTTCAACAGATCTGTTAATGCATTAATATCACACACACACACACAAACACACACACACACACACACATCAATCAAATACAAACGGCAAATCGACAAAAGTGTGTAAATCGATGTAAGGCAGCTCTTCCAGCCTCAGGACAGCATTTAACTGCTCCATAACTGTGTGTGTGTGTGTGTGTGTGTGTGTGTGTGTGTGTGTGTGTGTGTGTGTGGGCTGATCTCAGAGCAGTGATTCTGCAGATGAAGACGCTTCTTGTGCACTTCCCAGCCAGCTCTGCGTCTGATTGGCCATATGGGAGCATGTGGAGATCAACACGCCATCACTTTCACACGTCTGACAACACACCGAGCAGCAGAACACACAGCCAACACACACACACACACACACACACACAAACACAACAGAACACACAGCCAACAACACACACATGCACATATATCAGAGCATGTAGCCAAACACACACACACACACACACACACACACACGCACACGCACACACACACGCACACACACGCACACGCACACACACACGCACACACACGCACACACACACACACACACGTCAGCATATCCGCCGTCTGAGCTCCTCTCCTGCTCTGCTGCTCGTGGTGTCTCTCAGGGTTCTGTAGCTCTGTTCCTCTTCCTCATGTGTCCGCTAGTCAACATTAATGACTGCTCAGCTAGTGTTAATGCTATGCTAACACTTCACTTTAGCTCCCTGTTCATGCTCATAACTGCTTATTACTGCCTAATGCTGGCTTATTACCTGCTGATCAGTAGCGTGTTTCCACTATCGCACCTAAAGCGAGTGAGTCAGGGGCCAGTCGCGTTCCCACTGTCACTTCCGGGGCCTAATCATGCCAAATCGGGGCTTTCTTGGAGCCAGCGGCCCGCCTTTTTCAGCCTGCCAAATACTAGTGTTGGGTTACTCGAACTTGGACTCGGACTCAAGTCCGGACTCGAGTCCAGTTTTGATTGGACTTGGACTTGTCACAGACTTGGGGAAACTTTTACTCGGACTTGGACATTTTGGACTCGGAAAATATCACGAGTCCAGTCGAGTCCACATCATTCATAACTCAAATAAAGTGTTGGCGTGGGTTTCCTCCGGGTGCTCCAGTTTCCCTCACAGTCCAAACACATGCGCTATAGGGGAGATTAATTTACTAAAATGGCCGTGGTGTGTGAGTGTGAATGAGAGTGAATGGGTTGCGGCTGGAAGGTCATCCGCTGCGTAAAACATATGCTGGACTAGTTGGCAGTTCGTTCCACTGTGGTGACCCCTGATAAATAAGGGACTAAGCCAAAAGAAAAACTAATAAATGAGTTTTAAGACTGTCTGGACTCGGCCGGACTTGACTCGGACTCGGATGTTAAGGACTCGGACTTAAATCCGACTCGACCCCTTTTAGATTCAGACTTGGACTTGTACTCGACTGGTTAAGGACTTGGTCTCGACTTGGACTCGACAAAGGTGGACTCGACCCCAACTCTACCAAATACCTTGGGCCAAAGAGGGCCAGCCGAGGCTTCAGGGCGGAGTGAAAGGAGAGGCAGGCACAGTTTTTTGATTGCATGCGAGTACATGTGCCAAACACATAAACAAATAAATAAATAAGGGAAAGAAAACATCTAGCCTTATAGTCTGGGGTCTTCAGCGTATGATCGGCCTTATGTTTCTCTTAAATGTAAGGCTGTTGAATAAAATAATCAAGTAGTTTTAATTCATAAGTGACTTTTCTTTGCTGCGTCCTCCTTGATGAATCAATAACGCAGAATAATCATTACACTATATTAAACACACAGCAGACAGTAAAGCTGTTCCAGAGTTTGTGCCTAGTTTAAAAGGTGTGTTTGTGCGCGTTTACATGCCTGTGTGTGTGTGTGAGACTGAGGGAAAGAGTGCTCCCTTTACAGCTCTGTTGATGCCGCGAGCGGCTGTTTTCTTTTATTGTTTTTATTTATTTCGTAGAGAATACACTATATGAATACAACAGAAAGACATTAAACTTTATAAATTTCGTGTGTCCACTTTTGTAGGCTCAACACAATAGTGTCATATCTAGATAAAATAGCCTGAGCTATATTGAAATCATTTAAAGAATTACAAATATCAGATATAATAAAATCACATTAAATAAATAAACCAATATAAAACTAACAAAAGGTATAGCTATAACAATTAGGTACTATTAAAGCCATTTTTAAGCCATATTCAACTTTCATTTTACAAAAGCTTCTCTGAAAAAAAGATTTGAGATATGTTTTAAACACAACAAACACAGAAGAAGTTGATGTCTTTGATAACTGGATAGGGATATTTGAGCCTGTCAGTTTACAGTATACTGATGCCTGTTTCTCTAGGTGTTATTGGTGATGATGGTCAGGCATGTTGCACTATTATTGCCTTTTAGCATATCAGTGGAGGACACAAACTAGTGAATTGTGAAGTGGGTTAAAAAAAATAAACAAACAAATATGAAGTATATATATATATATATATATATATATATATATATATATATATATATATATATATATATATATATATATATATATATATATATATATGCTTTCATTCTTGCCATAATAAAATGTATATATATTTGTAGAGCAACACATGTTCTGCTGTCATTAATATTTTAGTAAACTTTAATAGGTAGAACTGTCCGTGATGTGAAGAAACGCAAGTGATGCATAAAAGTCTGATTAAAAAAATCTTGAATAATTATAAAAATCTTTATAATCATAAAACGGTTTATACAAATAATGAGTTTAAAACTATTGAATGATATTAATGATATGCCGTAGTTCTGGAAACTTCCTACTTCACTGTTTATCCGTCTGACTTTACGGTTAGTTTCTTTCAACCGCCCCCTGTCCTAATGAAGAGCATCACAGTGGCGAACGCGTCAACTGTAAAAGCCTCGTCTGTTTCGTGAGGAGCGCAATTCAACATATGAAGCAGATGATGGCGATGACACATGATGACGTGTGCAGGTGCTGGCCCAATTCTCAGGAGTACATTTTGAAGCCCTTCCCCTTCACACTCGGTTTCAAGGGCCAAGGGTGCAACAGGAGAATTGGGATTGGGCACAGTCTGCTCTTGATGGTCATCTACTGTGAAGAGCTGCACAGAGATCATTCCTCCACCGAGACCCAGAGCTGACCCACACTACACTGTGTATGTGTATGTGTGTGTGTGTGTGTGTGTGTGTGTGTGTGTGTGTGTATTCATGAGTTCTCCAGCACTGCGTCTGCACACACACTGATCCATCATTAATCCTGAATGAGTCTCCATCACACACACACACAGATGCATCATGGGACGGCACAGATGTGCGGACGCTCACTCATGCATCTCTGTCAGGACACACACACACACACACACACACACACACACACACACCGGAGAGAAAAATAACCATCATCATTACAGCTGTGAAGACTGACAAACCATATCCATCATACACACACATGCACGTACTCATAAACATGCAGCTGGGCACAAATACACACACACATACACACACACACACACACACGTGCTTGCATGTCCACCACCATTCACAAACAAACACACGCACACACCTATACACAACTCTCTGTGTATAGAGCTTCATCAGCCTCTGTTTGTCCGGGTAATGGAGCGCTCGTCCTGCAGTTGTGCAGTGTGTCTGAAGCACACAGATGAGCAACAGACACTGAAGCTGTGTGTCCAGCTGAGTGTGTTCAGACACACCAGTGTGTCAGATGCTGCTACACACTCTCGTGGCGTTGTTTTGGTGTTGTGTGATGGTGTGGTATAGCCCCGCCCCTTCTCCACTGTGATTGGACAGTTCAATGTGACACTGACCGTATGTGTGTCGACACCTCGCTTCACTGCAGCGCATGCTCAAACACACCACGCTACCACTGACCACAACAGACAACACACACACACACACACTGCTCGAGAAGAAGCGCTTCAGTGGACACACACACTGATGACCATCATATTCAGATCTAGATGGAGTAGATGTAGATGGGGTAGATGTGGATGGAGTAGATCTGGATTTAGATGTAGATGTAGTAGATGTAGATGGAGTCGCCCTAGATAGAGTAGATGTAGATGGAGTAGATCTAGATGGAGTGGATGTAGATGGAGTAGATCTGGATGTAGATGTAGATGGAGTTGATGTAGATGGAGTGGATCTAGATAGAGTAGATGTTCATGGAGTTGATCTAGATGGAGTAGATCTGTATGTAGATGTAGATGTAGATGGAGTAGATGTAGATAGAGTAGATGTGGATGTAAATGTAGATGGAGTAGCTCTAGATGGAGTAGATCTAGACGGAGTAGTTTTAGATGGAGTATATATAGATGGAGTAGATGTAGATGGAGTAGCTCTAGATGGAGTAGGTGTAGATGGAGTAGATCTGGATGTAGATGTAGATGGAGTAGTTCTAGATGGAGTAGTTCTAGATGGAGTAGATCTAGATGGAGTAGATGTAGATGGAGTAGATCTAGATAGAGTAGATGTAGATGGAGTAGATGTAGATGGAGTAGATCTAGATAGAGTAGATGTAGATGGAGTAGATGTGGATGGAGTAGATGTAGATGGAGTAGATGTAGATGGAGTAGATGTGGATGGAGTAGCTCTAGATAGAGTAGATGGCGATGGAGTAGATGTGGATGGAGTAGATGTAGATGGAGTAGATGTGGATGGAGTAGATGTAGATGGAGTAGATGTAGATGGAGTAGATGTAGATGGAGTAGATCTAGATAGAGTAGATGTAGATGGAGTAGACGTGGATGGAGTAGATGTAGATGGAGTAGATGTAGATGGAGTAGATGTAGATGGAGTAGATGTAGATGGAGTAGATCTAGATAGAGTAGATGTAGATGGAATAGCTCTAGATGGAGTAGAATGCGATGGAGTAGATGTGGATGGAGTAGATGTAGATGGAGTAGATGTGGATGGAGTAGATGTAGATGGAGTAGATGTGGATGGAGTAGATGTAGATGGAGTAGATGTGGATGGAGTAGATGTAGATGGAGTAGATGTGGATGGAGTAGATGTAGATGGAGTAGATGCGGATGGAGTAGATTTAGATGGAGTAGATGTAGATGGAGTAGATGTGGATGGAGTAGATGTAGATGGAGTAGATGTAGATGGAGTAGATGTGGATGGAGTAGATGTAGATGGAGTAGATGTAGATGGAGTAGATGTAGATGGAGTAGATGTGGATGGAGTAGATGTGGATGGAGTAGATGTGAATGGAGTAGATGTAGATGGAGTAGATGTGGATGGAGTAGATGTGGATGGAGTAGATGTAGATGGAGTAGATGTGGATGGAGTAGATGTAGATCGAGTAGATGTAGATGGAGTAGATGTGGATGGGGTAGATGTGGATGGAGTAGGTGTAGATGGAGTAGATCTGGATGTAGATGTAGATGGAGTATTTCTAGATGGAGTAGATCTAGATGGAGTAAATCTAGATGTAGTAGCTCTAGACGGAGTAGTTTTAGATGGAGTATATATAGATGGAGTAGATGTAGATGTAGTAGATGTAGACTGGAGTAGCTCTAGATGGAGTAGATGTGGATGGAGTAGATCTAGATGGAGTAGATGTGGATGGAGTAGATGTAGATGGAGCAGATGTAGATGGAGTAGATGTGGATGGAGTAGATGTACATGGAGTAGCTCTAGATGGAGTAGATGTGGATGGAGTAGATGTAGATGGAGTAGATGTAGATGGAGTAGATGTAGATGGAGTAGATCTAGATGGAGTAGATGTAGATGGAGTAGATGTGGATGGAGTAGATGTAGATGGAGTAGATGTAGATGGAGTAGATGTGGATGGAGTAGATGTAGATGGAGTAGATGTAGATGGAGTAGATGTAGATGGAGTAGATGTAGATGGAGTAGACGTGGATGTAAATGTAGATGGAGTATTTCTAGATGAAGTAGATCTAGATGGAGTAGTTTTAGATGGAGTATATATAGATGGAGTAGATGTAGATGGAGAAGCTCTAGATGGAGTAGATGTAGATGGAGTATATCTGGATGTAGATGTAGATGGAGTATTTCTAGATGGAGTAGATCTAGATGGAGTAAATCTAGATGTAGTAGCTCTAGACGGAGTAGTTTTAGATGGAGTATATATAGATGGAGTAGATGTAGATGTAGTAGATGTAGACTGGAGTAGCTCTAGATGGAGTAGATGTGGATGGAGTAGATCTAGATGGAGTAGATGTAGATGGAGTAGATGTAAATGGAGTAGCTCTAGATGGAGTAGATGTGGATGGAGTAGATGTGGATGGAGTAGCTCTAGATGGAGTAGATGTAGATGGAGTAGATGTAGATGGAGTAGCTCTAGATGGAGTAGATGTAGATGGAGTAGACGTGGATGGAGTAGATGTGGATGGAGTAGCTCTAGATGGAGTAGATGTAGATGGAGTAGCTCTAGATGGAGTAGATGTAGATGGAGTAGATGTAGATGGAGTAGCTCTAGATGGAGTAGATGTGGATGGAGTAGATGTGGATGGAGTAGATGTAGATGGAGTAGATGTAGATGGAGTAGCTCTAGATGGAGTAGATGTGGATGGAGTAGATGTGGATGGAGTAGATGTAGATGGAGTAGATGTAGATGGAGTAGCTCTAGATGGAGTAGATGTGGTCCATTAAGTCCTCCAGCTCCTCCATCTGCTCTCTTTAATGAACACACAGCTCTCCGCGTCTCTCCATCGTCTCTACATCACAGCAGCAGCAGCAGATCAGTGTGTGCTGGATATTAATGATCAGCCGTTCAGCATCTGCTCTGAGACAGCCTGATTTACTGGACTATTAACTGGACCTGATTGAAACCACTTCAGAACCACAGAACAACAGTCCATCAGCGGCTGCGCATTACTCCTGTACTACTGCTGCTGCAGAGAGAGAGAGAGTTAATGGAGGAGGAGGAGAGCTGAACACACACACACACACACGCACACAGCAGATGATGAATGCACAGTTAATAATTAACACAGGTCATGGCAGCGATCAGCAACCGCACAGTGACACACTTACTCATACAGCCTCTCTGTGTGTGTGTGTGTGTGTGTGTGTGTGTGTGTGTGTGTGTGTGTGTGTGCGTGTGCAGGAGGACAAACCTACACAATTTAGAGACAACACTCATATATCTGCTGATGACACACACACACAAACACAAAAGAATATGTGCACACACACACACACACACACACACACACATAAACACACACACACACACACACACACACACAGAAGCCCATATACACACACACACACACACCACACAATCACACACACTTTTTATTGTTTTCGTTATTTGTGACTTTTGATATTAAGTTTATTTATAAAGTAATGTGGAGAGGATCAGGTGTTTATGATTGATCACAGCCGGTGCTGCATTATCCAATGTGTGATCGACCAATCAGATGATTCCTAAGCCACTATGAACACCCTCAGCTCCATATCACAGCCATCTTGGTTTTGAAGAATCCCCCATTCCACCCCTACTCCTCCTCCTTTCCTAGATGGGCACGGTGGCCCAGTGGTTAGCACTGTTGCCTCACAGCAAGAATGTCGCTGGTTCTAGTCCTTACCAAGCCAGCTGACGTTTCTGTGTAGAGTTTACACGCTCAAGTGGGTTTCCCCCAGGTTTCCAGGGTTCCTCCCACTATCCAAAAACATGCAGCTTAAGTTAATTGACTTATAAAAATCAATTCAATTCAATTTGATTTATCTATAAAGCACTTTAAAACAACACAGTTGACCAAAGTGCTGACAATGAAGAGTAAAACAAACTTTAAAATACAAATAAATAAACATTAAATGTCCACATCTCACGCTGTGCTAAAAGCCAAACTGAACAGGTGGTTTTAAGAAGACATTTAAAAACAATAATGGAAGAGGCTTGTCTAATGTAGATCTAGAGCTTTCGACTGGTCCTGGGCACACCCAGGAGGAGCTGGTCGGCTGACCTGAGCGAACGAGAAGGTGTGTAAGGACAGAGAAGCTCAGAGAGGTAAAGGGGTGCAGCACCATTTAGACACTTAAAAACAAATAAAAGTACCTTAAAATGGATCCTGAAGTGCACGGGCAGCCAGCGAAGAGAAGATAAAATCTGGGTGATGTGCTCGTGCCAGTTAGACGTGCAGCTGCATTCTGAACCAGTTGCAGTCGAGAGATCGAAGACTGACTCACCCCAAAATAAAGAGCATTGCAGTAGTCCAAGCGGGAGGTTATAAAAGCATGGATGACTGTTTCAAAGTGCTTGTGCAGTAAAACATGCTTAATTTTGGCCGGTTGTCGTAAGTGAAAGAAGCTAGAGTGAAGAACAGACCGAATCTGGCTTTCAAGCTTTAGTTCAGGATTCTTTTTTTTAAACCCAAGTTTACAAATTCTGGCTTACAGAAAGTTTCGGGATTATTTAGAAACTTCAGCACCAAATCAGCACATAGACATGCTGCTAATCAGTGGTTCTCTCTTAACAGCGATCACTGTCTGCTCATTACCTACAGCAGGGGAGTTCTCCACATCTACCTGAGCTCAAACTCCCCTTTTGTCTTGCAAACGGGAGGGAGCCCCGGGCTCGAGGATCTTATAAGCTCAGGGCTCTCTCCTGGGACAGCATGATGAACACACTCTATAATCAATCATCAGCTCAGTGTGAACTCTTGAAATAGATGTCTAATTATATTCTTTACACTTCAGCTTCAATCTGACGGTATTATCTTGTTTAAAATCCAGAGTCCAAATCTGACCCAAAGATTCACTAGACTTTGGCATTTTCACATTCATGCTGTAATACGGTGGACCAATAGACAAGAGGTGAAGTGGGTTAATGAAGTGACCACTGAGAGCTGTGATTTCAGACCTGTGTTTATAGATGAATCACGAGATCCGATTAGTAAGAGCTATTAGTAATGTGGTGTAGTGTTCTGTCCTGACATTAGCTCAGATTTATGAATTATTCTCTTAGTTGATTCATTCAAGATCAATGAATCACTCTTTATATAGAATACAGTTTCAGTGTACACACACACACTACCTGACAGAACTCTCGTGGTGGATCAGCTGAGGAGCAGCAGATCATAACTGGACTTCTAGTTGATCATAAAGTGTTGAAGGTGGATTTCTCTGCTGGATCATCTGCTGATCTGCATCAATCATCACCAATACTGCAGAAGACCTACTGGAACCAGCATGGACCAAGATTCTCACAGAAATCAGTCAAGTTTGGTGAAGGAGACGTCATGGTTTGGGTTCATTCAGTATGGAGGCGTGCGAGAGATCTACAACATCAACAGCCTGAGGTATCAAGACATCTGTGCTGCCCATTACATTACAAACCACAGGAGAGGGACAATTCTCCAGCAGGATAGCGCTCCTGCTCATACTTCAGCCTCCACATCAAAGCTCCTGAAGGTCAAGCTGCTCCAGGATTGGCCAGCCCAGTCACCAGACATCAACATTATTGAGCTGATGAAGGAGGAGGTGTTGAAGATGAACACAAAGACTCTTGATGAACTCTGGGATCCTGCTGAAGGCTTTCTTCTTCATTCCAGATGACTTTATTAATCAGTGATGTGAGTCATGTCAGAGATGTATGGATGCAGTCCTCCAAGCTCATGATGGAGTCAGACACAATATTCATTCTGTCTCCACTGCAGCAGGACTTTATATTCTATACTGGACATTATTTCTGTTCAGTGATGACACTTTAGTCTGAGCAGAGTCAGACCGCACTGTCCTCATCAAATCAGTCAACATCAAGACATGATCAGATTTATTGAGCTCAAATCAGCAAAATCTAGAGGCCTTCACCTTTCATAGAGACACTTCTGACACCAGATCAGCAACTAGAAGAACAGTTATCATCCAGTTATTGGTCATTCCTAAATCTTGGCCAGGCGAGCAGACTATAGTCAGGCAGTGTACAGGCCTGATGATCTGATTGCAGAGCTAATTAAAGCACAGAGAGAGAGTGATGGATGGATGAATGGATGGATGTGCAGACAGACTGCTTGTTCTGTGGGAATAAATGAATGCATAAAATAATAAAAGCCAGCGAGTCTCTCCGGCACAGAAAGGCAATTTGCTTCTATTGTAACAATAATGATATAATGAAAGTGAAATAGCTCAGTGAATGGCTCAGTGTTTCGCAGTTCTCCTGATTAAAACAACATGTGCTCTATTTGGGCTGATTCTGTCCCGGAGAGACCGAGAGGAGGAGATCTCGCTCACACTCTCACGATCAGTCTACATCTGCTGTCAGAACACGCTGATCAACAGGCTTCTCTTACTCTGAGCTGCTCTCGCTTATAGAACAAATCAGCACAAACTCTTAAATCAAGCAGCGTTTAACGGACAAGGGAAACATGTTGTGCTGTGTTCAGAAATAATG